>NC_068370.1:42570210-42710337 GCF_020536995.1 Dreissena polymorpha | reverse complement strand
AACAGTTTGGATCTGTGGCCATCTCATCTTGATCCAAACTGTTTGCAAATGCCGTTCCAACTTCGGTTCCGTCCATCACTGAAGAGTTAAGCTTGAGTTTTTGACATTCATGTGCACATTTATGATTTGTGTTCAATTTTCTTCTTGCGGTTTGATTCTGCTGAAGAATATCAACAAGGTGCTTCATTTTAGGATCCAGTCTGTAACGCTGTCTCTCAATAAGATAATCTTTAGCTCCACACTCTTTTATTGATGTGATGTATGGCATGTCCTTAATGGGCTTTTTGACATGATTGCCTTTTCAAGTTGCATTTTTGGACTGGAGGTCAGTCATGTAATAATTTAATATTGTTGACCTGTTCAAAGATTATTACATGCACTTACCCATTTCTTGAGTAACCATTTATAGTACATATTGTTATTACACTTTGCCCTAACTACCTTATTTTTTGTTTTTTTGCTTTATCATAAAATATTTGTTATCTTTTGTAAAGACATTTAAATTATATTTGCATTGCTCCTCTGTTTATATGGCTTAAACTGCTGTTAAATACAGTCCACAAAGCTAAACTGTATCTGACACATTATGTGAAAATGGGTAATTCGTCAAACGAAATCCGCATTGATCCAGTTTTGCGCGGGGAATTGCGCAGTCTGGTTAGAAGCCACAATGTCCGATATAAAGTACCCAAGGTATTGTGGGTTCATAAGCTGGCAGGGTAGCTCCTTATCAGCCTGTGCAGGCTCATCTGGAGCTACGCTGACATAATATGGCATAAGACTCATTTTCGCTTGATGCCAGTTGTATTGTAACATATGTATATTCTCACCTTACGTAACCACAGCAGTTTACTGTGAGTCGGACAGTAGAGGGGAAACTAGGCTTCTGGGACAGAACGTTTCCCTTCCGCTTTCCTTCCGTGTCCCAGGAAATTCTATATATAAATGTATAGGTAAATATATCTTTTTCAAGATATTATATATTCTTCCGTGTCCCAGGACATCTATATATAAATGTATAATATCTTTTTCAAGATATTACATATTTCCGAAAGGTCAAGCTCGGGGCAGCATCCCATTCGCAAACGCGGCGGCTCGAGGACTTTTGACCACTACCATTATTCGTGCATTTTACAAAAATAAAAATAAAATGAAAATGACTTAAGTAATTTTTTTTACTATATAAAATGGATGACAAACGGTACAAGAATTGATTCAACGGCGTATTTAGCAAATTGAAAATCCACCACCAAATGAGCATCTAAATAAATTTTTACAAGACTTAAAATTTACACAAAAAATATTTAATTGCAAAAATGCAAAAGCCATAAACCTGTTAAAACAGTTGGATTTATGATGAACGTGTTATGGATTTAGTAGATTTTAAAAAGGATTAAGGTCCATTTCCAAACCCTCACTGGGTATGAAAATGACTATTACAAGTCTATTAGGTTTTTATTGTCAACCCATGAATTAAACGATTCGGGATATCCAAGCCACTTGACTAACGACTTGTCCCCGCGTTTTCTAATAACTTTTTCTATTCTATATACTTCTTGACTTGTTTTTTGAAGTTCTTGTTCATAAAACGTACCCTGTATTTCCTCATCATTATAATCAGTGATTTTATACGTTGGCGGATCTGTATATTGAACTTGTGACACTGTAACACCTCCTCAGTCCATCTCGGTGTATATCCTTTTTCAAATATTCCCTTTTTCTTAGTTATTCTTACCTTATCGCCGACTTCAAATATTGGCTTACCGTACTTTTGTGGGTGTTTGGAGTACAAATTACCCAAACAACACTTTCATTTTTTATCACTAGCATCATCAGGTGTCATTTGGATTGATGAATGCTTTGTGTGTTATAGTCATTGACCATTTCATTCAAGACATCAACATATTTTTTGGTAGAGTTGGCCGAAAAGTATTTGAACATTTTTTCCTTCATTGTTCTGTTCCATCGCTCTACCACGGAACTTTTCTCTTCGTTTTCTGTGGAATACAACTCGACTCCCAACGCCATAACGTTTTTATTGTAGAACTCCTTTCCTTTATCGACCCACAACTTTTGAGGTTGTCTGTTTTTAAATATTTTGTTAAATGCTTCAGCAACCGCAACTCCGGTTTTACTCTTTAATGGAACAATCCATCCATATTTTGAAAATACATCAATAACTGTTAGCAAGTATTTTACACCATTATTAAACTTAGCAAAAGCTTGCATGTCAACTAAATCCGCAGCCCATATGTTATCAATGCCATGAGCAACGACTATTCTTTTTCTAAAACGTTTTACAACGGGTCTATGCAGTTCGACTGCGAGCTGATCAGACCATTTTATTTCTTTAGCCACGACTTTTTTTCCCATTATAACCCAACCCAAACTTTGCCTTGGTAGATATTATCGGCTTTATTATACTACGGCTCAATTCTTTCACGGAGTGTTGGGTCTTTAATAGCATCCATTTGTTCAAGCATAATTTGATCAGCTACGTTTCTACCTGCTGTATCTGGAAAGTGTTGGTAAGCTAAATCATGAAGGTATGCGGCATTATCAACTCGATCAACTGGTTTACTCCAGTCTTTATATGCGCCAGTTGAAGTTAATCTCTCGTTTAAATTAGTTCCAGGTCCTGCAATGTTCATTCCTGGAATATGCATTTCACCGGGAAATTTAGCCCACGGAAGCTTGACTTTACTCGTCACCTTATTCAACGTCGAAACCAAGTCTCCGCCAGTTTTAGTATGCATTTTTACAAACTGTGTTTTAACACAACCGCAAACGGAGCACTTTCCCGCGAAGCATTGGTTTATTGTTCTTACTGACAACCATTTTTTACATCAACTGTTTCAGTTTTGCTTTTGCACTTTACACAATACATTTTTTAATGAAAAAATAATTTATATTTATAATGGAAGTTAAAGATCTTTCGTGGAATGACGTAAATACAAAAAGATACAACAATAGAATTTTACCGAGATCAATACGAGGTCTTATTATTGGTAAAAGCGGATGTGGAAAAACTATACTATTGTTAAACCTTTTACTTCAACCAGGCTGGTTAGACTACAACAACTTGCAAGTTTTTGGCAAGTCGCTTTTTCAGCCGGAGTACAGAATTATTAGAAAGCATTTGAAGAAAAGCTACCTAAAGAAGAGATTATAAAATTGTTTAACGAGCAAGACTATATAATGGAGAATGACGTTTCACCAGCTCTTTTAGTTGAAGAAATGGCTAAAATTTTAGATAAACCAGCTGATATTGAATGTAATTTTTTTGAAACGTCTGATGATGTACCTGATCCTAGAGACTTGTGCAGCTCTAAAAAAAATCTAATGATTTTTGACGACCTTCAGTTGGAAAAACAAAACAAATGTGAAACTTATTACATAAGAGGACGGCACAGCAATGTAGACTGCTTTTATCTAGCACAAAACTACTTTAAACTTCCGAGACAAACAATACGTGAAAATGCAAACTTTATTTGTTTATTTCCACATGACATGACAAATATTAATAACATCTACAACGATCACGTTTCAACTGATATGTCAAAAGAAGAATTTAGAAATTTTTGTAAAGTAGCCTGGGACCGTCCTCATGGATTTGCTGTAATAGATCTTACTAGTAAAAAAAATAATGGTAAGTATAGATCGGGATTTGACTGCTTTTATATGTCCGAATCAGTGTAAAAAAATAATACTAAATAAAAATGGAAACAACGCTATTAGAAAGAATTGCAAATAATACGGAAACAACTGCTAAAAATACGGAGCCAAAATCTTCGTTTTACATCTTGTTGAGTGAGAAAAGCACTTGCATTAAGACTAAATTTAGACCACTCATACAACTAGATAAAAACAAAAAGTATGAAATGGCGCTAGTTAATTTAGAAACATACTATTCATTTCCAAATATAGACTCTTCAAACAATAACTTTCGCTATAGCCCTAACAACGGAGATGATTGGTATGATATAAATATTCCCGAAGGCTCATACGAACTTGAGGACATAAACGAATACATACAACGAATAATGAGAGATAATGGCCACTACAACTCTAAATTTGATAAGTACGGCATAACACTAGAGCAAACAACAGCACGCTCAGGTCTGTTCTAGAGATTAAAGCAAAGTATCAAATAGACTTTACAACGCCAAACTCTGTCAGAACGGTATTGGGGTTAATGCAAAAGTATACTCATCAGGGTACAATGAATCAGAAAACATTGTTAATAAAATAAGTGTCAATAGCTTGAAAGTAACTAGTGATATAATTGGTTCATCATATTCGAATGGCGTAACTGAAAACATTATATACAGTTTTTTTCCATCAGTTGGACCCGGCTATAAAATTATTGAAGTTCCAGTTAATTTAATTTATTTACCTATCACTATAAGCACAATTTCGTCAATGGAAACAAAACTTACTGATCAAACCGGTCAACTTATAAATTTGCGCGGTGAAGAACTTTCTATGAGGTTCCACATACGAGAAGTTTAAACTAAAAAGTTTTTTTTAATCATATATAATGAGTCGTTTCGTAAATATAAAAGTAATATTAGCGAAGGTCAGAGAGAAAAGATCAAAAAAGCTATTCAATCAGGAGCTCCCGTGTCTATTCGCCTATCACACGAGGATTTATCTGGAGAAACACGTGCTAGCCCTCACTCAAGCACAGATTAACAAAATGACAAAAGCGTACCAAAGTGGTAAAGGAGTGACGATTAAAATGTCAAAAACACAAATAGAACACAACACAAAAGTTGAAGGTGGATTTATTGGAGCTATTTTGCCGATGTTGGCTGCCGCGGGTAAGTTTCTTTGGTCTAAGCGTTTTACCAGGAATTGGCAACCGGTTTGCTAACCGGCGTTGGAGCCGCAGCCGGTAGTAAAGTTGTCGACAAAATTAGTGGATCGGGTGTTTTGTATTTAAAGAAAAACGGAAGCGGTTGTAAAGTATCACAAGCAGGTAAAGGATTGTATTTAGCTCCGTGGAGGAAAGGTAGTTCGTTAGGAGAGGGATTATACATGAAAACCGGAAAAGGGTTGTACATGAAAACCGGATCAGGATTGCTACTTAGGACCTAATTCACCATTAGCAGTATTCCAATACTAGGAATGCTGTTGTAAATATAAATAAAAATATTTACATATATAAAAATGCAAAGATCTAGTATGCCAATTCACAAGTTTATCCACAAGTATAAACAACCACCACCAGCGTCAGTTAAATGGTTGCCACACGAGAATCTTGCGCATCCTGCAGAACAACTGTATGGTAAATGGAGTATTTTAACGCAGCAATCGCTTACTATTAAACCGAAAGCAGCACTTACTATTGAATTAAAAATAGGTTTACGGTTATTTCAAGGTGTTTGTTCGGTATCGCTCAAACAAAGTTTTAAAGGAAAAGAAATGTAGTTTACAAGATGGAATTATTACTGAATCTGTTGACGACATAATTGTTACAATTCAAAACAACTCAGACGTTGCAGTTAATATTGTGAAGGCGAATCTTTATGCTTTGTCACACATCAGTCGTTTTAAAAATATATTTTTGTCAATATAAAAATGGAGTATAAAGATTCTAAATGTAACGCATACGGTACGTATGCTAGTGACGCTAAACTATATCCAGCTCTACCTGCTGTTCCATCGGCTCCTGAACTGATAAGAGTTGAAGGAACTGCTCAGTCATACAGACTTCAAAAGATTAACGAAATTCAAAAAGAAATTGCCACAGAAAGAGACAAGCGTGCTAACTTGTCTAAAAAGTATCACAGAGCAGTGAGAGTTATAGCAGGAGTGGACAACGTTTTTGTTGTTTTTTCAATGGTGTTAGGTGCTACAGGGAAAGGGGTATTGAGTACAATCATTGCAGCGCCAATTGCAATAGCAATGGAAGGTGCTGCCTTAGGTATAGGACTATTGTCTATCGTTGGAAGTCAAACCAATAAAAAGCTATCAATGAAAGCTTAAAAAACACGAAAAAATTAAAACTCTTGCGGATGCAAAGTTGAACACAATAAGTGATCTTATATCAAAGGCGTTAGCAGACGATCGAATTTCTGATGAAGAATACTCATTGATTCTAAGTGAACTAGACAAATTTAATCAAATGAAAGAAGAAATAAGATCTAAAATAAGAGTAGGTTTAGACGAGGAAACAAAACAGTCTCTTATTGCGAAAGGACGTGACGATGCAATTTTATCGTTTCAAAACATGTTTAGTAAATCGAAAGAGACGTTTATAAAAAAAGACGAACACCGCTCAAACAACGTATGACGTACGACGTAAGACGTGAGACGTACGACGTAAGACGTTACGAATCACGTTTTAAATCACGTTGAAATCACGTTTAAAATCACGTTTAAAATCACGTTGAAATCACGTTGAAATCACGTTTAAAATCACGTTTTAAATCACGTTGAAATCACGTTTAAAATCACGTTTTAAATCACGTTGAAAATCACGTTGAAAATCACGTCTAAAAACATTATTATTTCTATTTAAAAATGTCGTTTTTAAAGATAACAGATCCGCAAAAAAGAGACTTTCTTGTGAAGGAGTTTCTAAAGTCAAAGCATAACATTCGTCAAAACTCTTTATCTGAAAAGATAGGAGATATAAGTTTACAAAGAGAACTAACAAAACTCTACAAACCTATCACCGACTCTCAAAAAGAGTTAACAGAAGCCACGTCAAGTGCTATCCAAGCGCTACCTGCAGCATTAACAGCTACAGCACCTTATGCAGTTAGGTTCCCTCATTATCCGAGCATACAAGCAGAAGAGGATAAAGGACCGAAAGAAAGCTTAATAAAACTTGGTCCAATAGCAACGGAATTCTTGAAATCAATGGCAAGCAAAACACAAACCGATAAAACATTTGGTTTGTATGATAAAAACGGGTCCTTTTATATAGGTGATTCTAAGGTAACACTATCAGGGGATGATATTATTTTAGGAAACACCAAATATGAGGGAACTCCTGGACTGTGGGAACTAATCACCTCCAAAACTCCTGATTCCAATATATATTCCTCTCAGGATATTGACTCCTACGAAACAATTTTACTATCCACCAATGCAATCATAAATCCTGATACGGGAAAGGTTAAATCTAGTTCAGGAGAGAAGTATAAAAACATCATAAAACCTGTATACGAAAAGTATGTCAAGCCTAAAAAGACAACAAAAATTCCTTTAAGGACTCCGGAGAAGAAAGGAGAAGGAATAGCGTTAATGCCTTCTGATCCGAATACACTGGTTAACATGCTTTCATTACGAGTTGCAAGTTATAAAGCGGGCAATACTGGAGTAAAAAATGAAATCATAGACCTAGCAGATGATTTGTTGAGACAAGGGGTAATAGATAAAGAATATTATAAAACTTTAATGTTGCTTATTTAAAAAAATGATTGTTACAACTAAACGAAGATACATAAAAAAACACGATATTGGTGGTGCTGGAATATTTGACACTGCTGCAAATTTCGTTAAGCGAATAGTAGGATCAACGGCTGCAAAAACTGCTGCAAATGTCGCAAAAACGGTGGCATCGAAAGTGAGTAGCGCATCAAAAACAGAACTAGGTAAAATGGCTATCACAGCCGGAAAATCGGTTGTAAAAGAAGTTGGTTTAAAAGCTATCGATGTTGGAAAAGATGTAGCCATAGCTAAAGCTAAGGCTTTGATTGATGGATATAAAACACCTACCAATCAAGAATTAACGCAAGAATCGAGGGACGCGTTAGCTTCTCTAATTAATATGGGCTCCAATGAAGTGGACATTTACAATAGGTTTGTGGGTTCCGGCGTCGGGGTGAAGACAGCCGCCGCAATCTCAATTCAAGATCTTGTAAAAAGTTTGAACACAGGCTCCGGTCTTCGTCTTGCTTAAAACTTTTTTCTTCGTTAATAAAAAAGTAACAATGTCAAGCGAAATATTAAATTTTACAGAACCTGCAACAGTTGACGAATCGATAGAAAAATATGAGTGTCACGAGTATGAGCCTGTATCTCGTACGAATTTAAACTCAGCTGGTGAAATACGTATCGACATTGAGTTGCAAGACCTCTTTACTCATCCTGCGGAATCATACTTACAATTTGAAGGTCGATTGACTAAAGCCAACGGTGATCTATACACAAACGCAGACGCAGTAGTGATAACACACAACGGACTTATGCATTTGTTTTCACAAATAACGTATTCGCTTTCAAACCAAGAAGTAGAATCCTTGTATCATCCGGGACAGGCCACAACAATGATTGGATTGCTTAAGTATCCTGATGAGTTTTGTAAAGCACAAGGGCTCAATCAGCTTTGGGCTAAAGATAGCACTGCAACAGCTGTTATTGCAAACAACCTAGGATTTGCTGCTCGACATTTACACCTAATTCAAAAGCCAACCGTTAAGGGAACATTCTCATTCATTGTCCCGCTGAAACACATTTTTGGATTTTGTGATGACTATGACAAGATTGTGTATGGCTTTAAACATACGCTAACCCTCGTTAGAAAATCAGACGATGACGCAATCTTTAGAGCACATACAGCGGATGGAGTTCATGCTGCTGGTAAAGTAAACATTGACAGAATTTCATGGTTTATGCCTCATATCATACCTGCAGATATGGAGCGAATGCAGCTGTACAAAACAATTGAGGCGAAGGCAACATTACCCGTTAGTTTCAGAGCGAGACAATGCGACACTATTACAGTTCCAGAGTCTACTACGTTCAGCTGGAGACTAAGTGTTAAGACATCACCCGAAAAACCGAGGTACATTTTAGTAGGATTTCAAACTGATCGTGATGGTAATCAAGAAGCAAATCCATCACTTTTTGATCATTGCGATCTCAAAAACATGTACATTATGATGAATCAAGAACGTTATCCAGCTGTAGATTACAACTTGTCATTCCCAAATCAACAGTTTGCGAGAGCGTATTATGAAGCATCTAGATTTGGTGAAAAGTTTTATGGAATGGATCCGTTGAAAACGCAGTGTAACATTACACCTATGGAATTCAAAGATCTGTATCCAATTATGGTGTTTGATGTTAGTAAACAAAGCGAAAGCCTAAAGTCGGGAGTTGTAGACATTCAAATAAAAGCAATATTCAATAATGCAGAACCACCAGGGACGGAAGCGTTCGCAGTTGTGATTTCAGATAAAATGTTAAACTTTCACTCTGACGGAACTAAAATGACTGTAGTGTATTAAGGAAAATAAAATGAAAATGGCTTAAGTATTTTTTTACTATATAAAAAATGAAGTACACAAAGAAAGTATTAATTAAAATGCTAGAAAGTATTGACGTTCCTGCTACGACTAATCAAAGTATAATGGAGTTAATGTTGATTGCAAAGGAAAACGGACTAGATTGGAAACGAGAAGATGTTGTTATACCAGAACCTAATGAAAAAAGACCACGAAGCAGACCTATACAGTTTTCACCTAAAGTAATTGTTAAATTAACGAATATTAAAACTGGAGAGGAAACAACCTATTACTCAAAATACCAAGCAATAAAAGCGCTTGGTTCTAATATAAAAAAGAGAAACAACGGACAAGTGGTAAATGGAATGAGGTATGAGGTCATGTTTTTATAAGCAAAACACATGCTTATAAAAAAAATTGAATTGACCTAAATATTTTTTAATATATATAAAATGAATAACAAAACTGTAAAAGAGTTGAAGAAAGCCGCAAACGATATGGATTCGGATGATGATGTTTGGGAAAATGCAAGGGAGGATGCAAGGGATAATGATGTATGGGAAAATGCGAGGGAGGATACAAGGGCTGAACCAGCTAAAAAACCTACTATGATAAATAGGTTATTTAATTGGGCTGTTAAACCTGTAAAGACTGCTGTAAAAAATAGCTATGATTGGGCTGTTAAACCTGTAAAGACAGCTGCAAAAAATAGCTATGATTGGATTATTAAACATACACCAGAGCCTTTAAGGAAAGCGATAAGCAAAAAGGCTGATGCGTTTAAAGCAGAAGTCGAATCTATTTATAATAATTACTATAAGAAGCAGCAAAGAAGTGAACGTGATATTAAAATTAGTGAAAGTGCCATAGTAATTAAAGAAAGTAAAACTGCACTTAAACGTTTTGCAAGGCAATATGTTATTGATGGGGTTGAAAAAACTGATGCTCCAACATTTTTAGATATTGTTAAACCTGAAGTTGTAAAGTTTATGAGCAAACATCGTCAAATAAAAATGAATCTAGTGCTAGTGTGTGAAATGGAGCGGCATTCCATGGAACATGAAACTGGTGTAATCGAAAAAAAAAACCTTTGTTTCGAGAACTGAAATAGTATTGGAGGGAACTGATGTTGCTGAATTATTTACCCAAATGGTAGATAGGATTTTGGAATCGTTTGCAAATTTTCAAATGAAGGGAAGCAATTAGAGACTTAAGTCCGTCATTAGACTGGAAATTAACACCGGTACGTATAAGCCATTAAAAGGTAAATCATACATTCCATTGCCGAAAGAGTTGGCTGCTAAAAAGGCAATTATTAACATAAAGAATGAAGACGACGAATGTTTCAAGTGGTGCGTCACGAGAGCATTAAATCCTATTGTAAAACATTCCGAAAGAATAACCGAACAATTAAAGGAACACGCAAAGTTGTTAAATTGGAATGGAATTAAATTTCCAGTTGCAGTGGATGAAAATGTAATAAGTAAATTTGAAAGAAACAACAACTTGAGCATCAATATATTCGGTTATGATTCTAAAGAAAAGGATATTTACCCACTAATAATAAGTAAAAACGAAAGTGAAAAGGCTATTGATTTATTGCTGATTTCAAATGGAAAAACAAAACATTATTGCTTGATTAAAATTTTTAACAAATTAGCTTCGGGACGAACTGAAACCGGTCACAATAAAATGTATTATTGTAAAAGGTGCTTAACAGGTCATCGAACAGTTGAGGGTCTTCAAAGACACAATGAATATTGTTCATTACACAGCACACAGAAAATAGTGATGCCAGCAGAGGGAACCACAGAGTATTTCAAGCATTACTGTAGATCAATGAGGGTTCCGTTTGTAATATATGCAGACTTCGAATCGTTTATCGAGCCTATTAGTTCTTGTAATCCGAATCCTGCGACGTCGTTTACACACAAGTTCCAGAAGCATACGCCTAGCGCGTTTTGCTATCATGTGGTATGCTCTGACGGCTCATTGTATAGTCGAGAGCCTGTGGTGTATTCAGCTAAGAATCAAACAGATGATGTCGCGCAATTATTTGTTAACTCTGTTGAACAAACCACTAAGGATATTTACAACACATTTAAATTTTCCAAGGAAATGATATTCACAAAAGATGATCAAGCTGAATACGATGCTGCGACCACATGTCATATATGCGAAGGTGATGAAGGCGAGTTTAGATTAGAAGGCAACACTGAGAGCTATACAAAGGTTCGCGATCATTGTCACTTGACTGGAAAGTTTAGAGGAGCGGCACATTCAAAGTGTAATTTAGGGTATAAAATCCCTAAATTTATTCCTGTATTACTACACAATCTATCTGGATATGACTGTCATCTATTTATTAAAAAGTTAAGTATTGGAGGACAAATTAGCTGCATTCCAAATAACGAGGAAAAGTATATTTCGTTCTGTAAGAAGGTTGTTGTTGACACGTATACAAACAAAAAAGGACAGGAAAAGCCTATTTATCGTGATATTAGGTTTATTGATACCTATAGGTTTATGCAATCGAGTTTGGATGCTTTATCGGGAAATCTTGCCGATGATCAGTTTCGTGAATTGGCTAAGGTCTATACCGGTAATGAGTTTACACTCTTGAAACAAAAGGGCATCTTTCCATATGATTATGTGAGCTCTGTTGAAAAACTCGCAGAAACGTCATTGCCCCCAAAGGAAGAATTCTACTCAAAGCTCACGGGTAAGGCTATTTGTAATGATGATTATGAATTTGCAAACAAAGTATGGAAGGCTTTTGGCTGTAAAACAATTAGAGACTACCTTGAACTCTACATAAAGAGTGATGTCTTGCTGCTAGCCGACGTTTTCGAAAACTTCAGAGATGCTAGCAATAAGTATTATAAACTAGATCCAGCATGGTATTATACAGCGCCAGGACTATCTATGGATGCGTGTCTTAAGTTGACAAAGGTAAAACTTGAGCTTATAAACGATTATGACGTGTTGCTAATGTTAAAGCAAGGTATTCGAGGTGGGGTTAGTACAATTTCAACGCGTCTTGGTATTGGAAACAATAAGTATATGGGTGATGATTATGATGAAAGCAAAGACTCATCGTTTATCATTTATCTGGATGCTAACAATCTCTACGGGTGCGCGATGAGTAAGCCACTTCCAACAGGGGGGGTTTAAGTGGATGAATGAAAATGAGCTTAACGATTGGAAAAACTTTTCATGCACAGAAGGACATGGGTGTATTTTAGAAGTTAACTTGGAATATCCTGATGAATTACATGATCTCCATAATGACTATCCATTAGCCCCTGAAAACATTATACCTGAGGGATCAAAAGTTAAAAAGCTTATTCCAAACTTGAACAACAAAACCAAGTATGTAGTACATTATGAAAACTTGCAGCAGTACGAAAAGCTAGGGCTCAGAGTTACCAACATTCACAGAGGAATTAAGTTTGATGAAAGCCCTTGGTTAAAAACATATATCGACTTGAACACTGAATTGCGAACAGCTGCAACTAACAACTTTGAAAAAGACTTCTTCAAGTTGATGAACAACAGTGTGTTTGGAAAAACAATGGAGAACATCGAGAATCGTGTTGATATCCGATTGGTTAATAATGTTACACAGGCGGAAAAGCTCCTTGCAAAGGTTAATTTCGACCGCTTGACTATATTTGATGAAAATTTAATAGCTGTACATATGAGAAAAACCAAGTTATGTTATAACAAACCCATTCATCTTGGAATGTCTATTCTAGACTTAAGCAAGACAATAATGTATGAGTTTCACTATAACTACATCAAGGCTAAATATGGACAAAGGTCAAAGCTATTGTTTACGGATACAGACAGTCTTGTCTACGAAATTAAAACTAAAGATTTTTATGCAGACATTTCAAACGATGTTGAAAGACTGTTTGATACGAGTGAGTATCCAAAAGATCACCCCTCCGGAATTAAAACGGGTGTGAACAAAAAGGTTCTCGGAATGTTCAAAGATGAGGCAGCTGGAAAACAAATAGAGGAATTTGTAGGACTCAGAGCTAAACTTTATTCGTGTAAAATGTATGAAGGAAAGGAAAACAAAAAGTGTAAGGGGGTAAAAAAGAGCGTTATCGAAAACACCATTACACACAACGATTATAAAAACACGCTGTTTTCTCGCCAAGAAGTGCTAAGGTCAATGAACGTTATAAGATCATACGCGCATGAAATATATACTGAAACGGTCAACAAGGTAGCTCTTAGCGCAAATGATGATAAGCGTATTATACTAAAAGACGGTATTCATACAATGGCTTATGG
Source organism: Dreissena polymorpha (assembly GCF_020536995.1). NCBI lineage: Eukaryota > Metazoa > Mollusca > Bivalvia > Myida > Dreissenidae > Dreissena > Dreissena polymorpha. The sequence goes on along the minus strand of NC_068370.1, from coordinate 42,696,790 downwards.
ACATTACAGTCTTAATAAAAAATAATGACAAACGTTAATAAATTAATCAAAAAGTTTAAAAGCGTGGGAGGACGTGTTGTACCCAACGTACCCATTTACAGTACGTTCTCTTCCACATCACAGCTTATAGATGCTGCTAAGCAAATAAAACAAGCAAATGTTAGAGTAAGGTATGTACGTGACAACTATCCACGTCATCCAAATATGCCGGGTACACACTGGACTGCGTGGATAAAAAACGGTCATGAAAAAATATACTTTGACACTTTTTCTTTAGAGCCACCTCTTGAACTTGTAACCTATCTAAACGAGCGAATGAACGCAAAACAATAATATATAAAATGAGTTTTAATACCGTTAAATATATTAGTGTTGAAGGGGTTGTATTACCAAACGAACCTCTATCCAATTTTCAGTTGATAGATGCTGCTAAAAAATTAAAGATTACAAACTTTAGGGGTGTCTACCTACGTGATGAACTTCCTAAACAACCTAAAAGGGTAGAATGCGGAATTTTAAATTTGGGGAACTCACAAGGAAATGGCACACATTGGACTGCGTGGATCAAAAACAATCAGCGTAAATATTATTTTGATAGTTATGGTTTAACCCCTCCCCAAGAACTAGTTAGCTATTTAAACAAACCTGTGTATTATAATAGCGAAAGAGTACAAACGGATGGTGAGGTATTTTGTGGTCACCTTTGTCTTTACATTCTTAAACAATGTGAGAGCGTAAGCTTACAACATGTGATTGTATTAAAAAAAAATGTGTATATAAAAATGTCTGTAAACATATTTGGTAAAACAAACGTCGGATCGTCGCAAAGAGTGATTTCAGGAGGGGTTACATTATCACAAGCCATTAATACGTTCTTAAGACGAGATGGTAAAAATGCAGCTGCTGAAAATATTAATATGGATTCTCACAATCTAATCAATGTATTGAATCCTATTAATGCTCAGGATGCTGCAACTAAAAGTTATGTTGATAAGCATCTTCCATTAGCAGGTGGTACTTTAACTGGTATACTAGAAATGAGTTCTAACAAAATAAGCGGTGTTGGTGATCCTTCTACTGATCAAGATGCTGCAACTAAACATTATGTTGATACGCATATTAGCGAAGCTAAAGAAAACATAAGTGTTCCATGTTTAAGTGGATATATTCCTATTTTGGAAGGAAATGTTAGTGTAACTGGGTTTCGTGTTTCTTCAAGTGCTAAACTAGGGGATACATTTCAACCATACCACGCTTTTAACAATCTTACTGATAATGGGTGGGCTACTCCGGGTTCGGGAAGTCTTGAAATTGAATGTCCTGAGTCCGTAAAAATTTGGAAAGTGGCGTTAATGGCTTTAAAGGGTAAAACTATTACAAAATGGGAATTTGAAGGTAGCTAAAATGCTAGAGAATGGCGTACTCTTCTTCACTCTAAGGATAAGCTGTATGGTACTAGTTCTGCTGTTACGTATTTTTCTATTCCAACTTCTACAACTATTGATGATTATACATTTTACAGACTTACTATTAGCTCAAGTATATCTACTGAGGAAATTGGTATTCAATATATGCAAATGTATGCTTTATCAAACTAATTTAATTAAATCACCCTTAATATAAAAAATGAGATTTTATCCGTTTTTTCTAGAATGTAGTAAGCGTGAAACTGATAAGGAAAATAAGAGGTATTTGGAGCTTCTAGGGTTTGGAAAATGTGGTATGATTATTGACAATGACGATGGAACGTCAACACTCGTTAAAGAAAAGGGAAAATTCAAAATCCCAATAACATACAGCGTCCAAATGCATGATGAACTTAATCAAATGCTCTGGACTAAAAACAATGAGTTTGAAAAGCTGGAAGCAACCATTAAAGAGTCAATGAAACAGTGGGTGAACGTTAAAAAACGGGATCAACTTAGGTTGATTGATAAATACGTGTTAAAATTAGAGTGTGATATGAAGGAGAAAAAATATCGCAAAGGTGCTATTACCACGGCCTTCTTACTCGGAATGATCAAACCAAACGACATTGTTTACCAAGACTTTGAAATTAAACATATAAACACAATATTTTCAAAGGCCTTCACGAATAATGGTAGTGGTCAAAAGTCCTCGAGCCGCCGCGTTTGCGAATGGGATGCTGCCCCGAGCTTGACCTTTCGGAAATATGTAATATATTGAAAAAGATATTATACATTTATATATAGAATGTCCTGGGACACGGAAGAATATATAATATCTTGAAAAAGAAATTATTTACCTATACATTTATATATAGAATTTCCTGGGACACGGAAGGAAAACGGAAGGGAAACGGTTCTGTCCCAGGAGCCTAGTTTCCCCTCTACTTCGGACTGTTCTGAAATGTCAGACAAATACAGCAGGTTTGTTTGGTACAGCTTTGAAGGCTGATTCTGAGTGAAAGAGGACCTGTATCATATTGCAAGAATCATGCTGTACGTTTACACACAAGGGCAGCAAGGTTCTTAAAAATCTGTATGCGATTTTTCTGAATATTTGTGGGAAATATATTATACTCTATCCTAATCATAGTTAAATCTGTTGTCAATAGCCTAGAAATAGGTAATCATTTAGGGTTATGTAGATAAATCTTTAGCAATTTTGATGAAACAATCTTTTAAGAACAAGATGTTAGTTGAATATAGATCAATTGGCTAATCTAGTTGAATAATGGCCTTGTACAATCGGTTGTTGATTGTACACATGTATGTCTTGTTCTGAGAAAATTGGGCTTAATGCATGTGCATAAAGTGTTGTCCCAGATTAGCCTGTGCAGTCTGCACAGGCTAATCAGGGACGTCACTTTCCACTTTTATAGTATTTTTAGTTTCAAGGAAGTTCCTCCTAACCGAAAATAATGTTTAGGCGGAAAGTGTCATCCCTGATTAGCCTGTGCAGACTGCACAGGCTAATCTGTGAGGACACTTTACGCACATGCATTATGCCCAGTTTTCTCAGAACAAGACACATATATCAGTGAATGTTAATACTTACTTACATGTTTTGATGGGGACTGCTATGCCATGAGATAATACTACACATGAATATGTATGTTACCAGAACACTGAACTGTGTTTAGTACAAACAATTGTGTTACTTATTTGTGTTCATGTACAGTAGAACAGTAGTAGTGTGTTTGTATGAGTTTTGTATAATGCAAGTCTTTCATATTGACACAGTTTGCTAGAATTTTGCTCTATATCATTATGTTATTTGTTAGTTATATTCTCATGTTTCTTAAATTTCTTATTAATTTGACATCTGAAATGTGTATTTCTGTTATAAGTCAATGCAACACAGGCTGCTTTTTACAAAAAAAATTACCAAAGGATGAAAGAAAATCAATATTATGTTAATATAAAAATTAGTCTCTCTATGTATTAAGTACTCACCGGCTAATCAGGGAATACACTCTTGTCTGACACAGATTTTTATAAAAGAAAATCCAGTTTAAACAGAAAGTGTCTGACCTGATTAGCCCGTGCAGTCGATCAGCCTGTGCTGAATTCACAGGCTAATTTTGGATAACACTATATGCACATGCATAAATCTAGGGTTTGCCTAAACAAGGCCAAATTGAGGCAACTGAAAGTACTACATTTATGTTCAGTTATTCATTTGTATCCGTATTCGATTCCTTTTTATTTACTAATCAGCATAGTGCTTTATAATGGCCTGTGTGGACCATCTCTTCCAAGCATCGCTTGAAAGTGATTCTTTATAAGGTGTACACGAGTTTGTGCTGTTATCAATATGTTTATCAATCATGTACATACTTCTGCTTGTATATACTGACAAGGAACAAATATATTTTGTAAGCATCATGTTAATATTATTTTATTATCATCTATGTGTATAACACTAGGTCTTGTATGTATAGAGTTGTAGTTCAATGATTTAAGTAAGTAATATTTACTCATTGGTAGATTATAATTGTTGGGTAGTTTTGTTATATTTATAGACATCTGTCTCTGTGAAAGTTCTTGTGCACTATGACACTTGTTGTTGAAACTTTACCTCACACATTAAGAACCCTTCTTTTGTCTGTGTATGGCAGTAGAGAACAGAAAAACACATTCACAGATACTCTTAACCCTTCACCTCTTAGATCCCTATCTTAACTCATTTGTAGTCCGTCAGAAATTAAATTGTATTGATGGCCTTTCTTACTAGATCCAAGTTTTAAAGAATTCACTTCAAACCCTTAGATACTGATGAGCAGCAAACCTAGATACTGATGAGTTACTCGCAGGCTGTTCTGGTTTTATGCTGTTTGCACATAGGCATTTTCACTTTGCTTCTGAGAGGGAAACGGTTAAAACAAGCAAAGCTTATCAAGTTGGCGCTATTAAGTAAATATGTAAGTTGTATTACCCCATATTAGTATATTTAAGGAGCCATATCAGGCAAAAATGGGTTTAATGCTTTATATGGCCATTGTAACCCCAGATCAGCCTGCGAAATTGCTGGCCATATATGGTATAAGACCAATATTCTCATGACACGTGTCAAATATGCATCTTCAGTGCAACTTAAGTTCTTCCTTAATATTACGCAAACATGTAGTGAAATAGGATTTGATTAAGTAAAGAAAGTAACTAGCATTCATGGTAAAGTGTTCACATGGATTTTTTAATCAGGACACATGAACTGTCAAAAGGTATATTTCAAAATTGAACACAGGTCAATGTTAATTCATGGATGTGATAAAGTGATGTTCTGTGTTTTATTTTCCGAATTGATTGCATTGAATCAATCCACATGTGCTCTATTGTCCCCAACCAGTGAAACCGGAGGTTTGTGCTCTGTCTGTCTGTCAGTCTGTCTGTCACACTTTTCTGGATCCTGCGATAACTTTAAAAGTTCTTCATATTTTTTCATGAAACTTGAAACATGGAAAGATGGCATTATGGAGATTATGCACGTCATTTCATTTTGTTCCTACGTCAAGAATTTTGGTTGCTATGGCAACAAATAAAAGAAAATACTGACAATGGTGGAGTTTCACCGGTAGGGAACCATATTGCTTGGCAATCTCTTGTTTAGGTTGTTATAGATACTAGCATGTTCAATGAAGCTGGAAGAAAGCTGCTAGGGTAGATCTGTATGACATCAGACTGTGATACAACCACACAAATGTGTAATCATGTGTTTGTTTTGTTTCGTTCAAGTCTTGCTTAATGCATCTGTTATCTTTAAAAAAAAAATGAAGCAATGTTTGTTTAATTATTTTGCTGGCATATATGATTTTTTTTTAAATTTCATTTGATATAATTTGTTGAATGTTATTAATCCTTTTTTAACATTTCATTGGATATAATTTGTTAAATGTAATTAATCCTTATAATTTTGTTTCATTTCCAGGTCATATGTTTTTGACCTGTTATCGTTCTTTTTTACTATAACTCCTATATTTGGATTTACTTTTAGTGCTAAACTAACCCACAAGCTAAAGTATTGAATGTATTCTCTCATATTTAACCATTATGGCACGTTATATTGTACTATTCCTTGTTACCACACCTTTTGTACATTAGTGTTTTTTTTTATCATATTTGGACTCCTGTTGTTAGCATAAACCTTTGTTTGTGAGAATAGAAAAGTGCTGTTTTGTCACTGACAAATATTGTTATGTACAGTTATTTTGTAATCATTTTAACATATTATTATACTATATAATAAATATGTAATTCCAGCCTAGGAGGCTAGGCGATGTTAATTAGCATGTATATTTGCCCAATTAAAATACTGCAAAACCTTACTTCATGTGTTGTTTCCTTCCTGATTCCTTAAGCTGCTATCAACTTAATTTATTGTAAACTCAACATGCTTATATTGAGTCTTTAGCTCAACTATTTACCGACAAGTTTTTGCTACATGTATACTGCTCACCCAAAAGTTGACATCTATGTAAGTCTGTGGCAAAAGTTAAAATGCACCATATTCACATCACTGCTTCGGCTATAGGCATTCAATTGAAACTTCACACATGTTCAGGGTCATTGTGTGTGGTCACCGACCAATGTTCATAAGCCTGACCTGCAATTCGGCGGAATTATTCCCCTTTTTGTAAGTTGAAATTTGGTTAAGGTAAATGTGCACCTTTCCCATATCACTATTACAACTGCATGTATTAAAATTAAACTTCTCACTTGGTAAGGATTATTCCAACTCCATTGCACTATATTTACTTTATTATGCCCCCCCCCCCCCTTCGAAGAAGAGGGGGTATATTATTTTGCACATATCTGTCGGTCCGTCCACCAGGTGGTTTCCGGATTATAACTCAAGAACGCTTAGGCCTAGGATCATGAAACTTCATAGGTACATTGATCATGACTCGCAGATGACCCCTATTGATTTTGAGGTCACTAGGTCAAGGTCACGATGACCCGAAATAGTAAAATGGTTTCCGGATGATAACTCAAGAACGCTTAGGCCTAGGATCATGAAACTTGATAGGTAGATTGATCATGACTCGCAGATGACCCCTATTGATTTTCAGGTCACTAGGTCAAGGTCACAGTGACCCGAAATAGTAAAATGGTTTCCGGATGATAACTCAAGAACGCTTAGGCCTAGGATCATGAAACTTGAAAGGTAGATTGATCATGACTCGCAGATGACCACTATTGATTTTCAGGTCACTAGGTCAAAGGTCAAGGTCACGATGAACCGAAATAGTAAAATGGTTTCCGGATGATAACTCAAGAAGGCTTAGGCCTAGGATCATGAAACTTCATTGGTACATTGATCATGACTCGCAGATGACCCCTATTGATATTCAGGTCACTAGGTCAAAGGTCAAAGTCACGGTGATCCGAAATAGTAAAATGGTTTCCAGATGATAACTCGAGAAGGCTTATGCCTAGGATCATGAAACTTCATAGGTACATTGATCATGACTCGAAGATGACCCCTATTGATTTTCAGGTCACTAGGTCAAAGGTCAAGGTCACGGTGACCCGAAATAGAAAAATGGTTTCTGGATGATAACTCAAGAACACTTATGCCTAGGATCATGAAACTTCATAGGTACAATGATCATGACTCGCAGATGACCCCTATTGATTTTCAGGTCACTAGGTCAAAGGTCACGGTGACCCGAAATAGTAAAATGGTTTCTGGATGATAACTCAAGAACGCTTACGCCTAGGTTCATGAAACTTCAAAGGTATATTGATCATGACTCGCAGATGAACCCCTTTTGATTATCAGGTCACTAGGTCAAAGGTCAAGGTCACAGTGCCAAAAAACGTATTCACACAATGGCTGTCAAGGTCACGGAGACTCAGCTTGGAAAAATGGTTTCCGGATGATAACTAAAGAATGCTTACGCCTAGGATCATTAAACTTCATAGGTACATTGATCATGACTCGCAGATGAAATAATGATGAAACTTGACCAGAATGTTTGTCTGGACAATATCTAGGTCAAGTTTGACATTTGGTAAAGATTGTATGAACCGACTCCTCTCAGGTGAACGAACTAGGGCCATCTTGGCTCTCTTGTTACTTGTACAAATTAGGTTAAGGTTTATGTGCAATCAGAAATAAAAATGTTAAAATTTGCATGCAACAAGCACATATCTTTTTAACAGCGTCAGATATCCATATGAAACTTCTCAAATGCTCACCCGATACATTCCTCCGACTTGCCAGAAAACCATTCTCCATCTGCGTCACCAACTTATTATTCTCAATACCTACGTCAGATATTCATCTGAAACTTCTCACATGGCTTCATGATCATCAAGCGAGATCACAGACCAAGGCCCACAACTCTTACCTGAATATTAGCAAAATTATGCTGCTTACCGGTATTGTACAAAAATTTAGAACTGTTCTGAAAAGTATTTCCACCATAGTACTTAGAAGTTGTCCTTATATGGCTACACAAATCTAGTAAATATAATACAAGCCAGCCACGTTCTTTCCCAAATAACACAAAAATTTGTCAAAACATGCATATCGTCACAAAGTTTTAATAGTTTCCCACTGTTTAATGCACGGCATTAATTGAAAACGCTACAAGTGTTTGGCCACCAGAAGCCTAACAATAAAATGAAACTTTGTAACAACATTTATCTTAACAGAAAGACCTGTATGGGGTTAAAAACGGTCATAAAAATAAGGTTAATAAATTAAAAAACTGAGTTATAATACATCGATGAGCATCCGTGGCTGCCTTTGTCCGTCTTTCGTCTTGTATCGTGTTTCATGACTTGTCAACATTACCTTGCGAAAACTCCATGGGCCATAGGTTTCCCTCTCTTCAATGAGCTTGGTCAAAGCATTTGTCCTAATGTTATCTAAATCAAGTTCGAAACTGGGTAAAATGACGTCAAAAACTAGTTCACTCCATAACATCGAAGAATAACCTTGTGAGCATTAATACAAGTAATACTAGTTTAATTGCCTAATTGTGATGTTACTTGCTTGAAACATCTGTTCTTACATTTAATCTGAGTTACGGGCACACATACATCAAGCTACTCACCCATATGAATACAAACTTTCTGCAAGGGCATATTCCCATACACCCCACCTCCTTGACTGCATCGGCTTTAAAGGTGCTTTTTGCTAATTTAGTTATTGTACTAAATGCTGCTGAACTTATTATTTAAAAAATCATTTAAATTATCATTAATCTAGACACGTTTCTTTTCTTATAAGTAACGGTGATCAATCTCCATGACACCGCTTAGTTAAATAATCTTCAGGACATCTGTAAACGTTTTGGAATCCTTCCAAGCAAGGGACCGGTTCGCTTTATGGTGCCGTCTCACATCTAACATAAACTTAAAACTGTACCGACAGATTTGTGTCTACTTTGTTTGGTTCACAGGAGTGAAGCGCGTATTTTTTTATTCGGCGTTAGCTGTATACGCCAGCTTTTCACCTTAGCCTGACCTTTGTTAGCGTCCAATAGAATTCAAATAAAACTTCCCGCGGCCAAGTACAGATGAATATACTTCATTGACTGCATTGGCTGATTTGAGAATACGACCAGAACATTGGAAACATGTCCGCGTCTTTGTAACACTGTTTTACTGCGTGTCCAACATTAAACAATTTTATATCTAATGAAAAGGCTTAATAGATAGAACAGTTTTACACTCAATCTCGACATCAATACAGTTTGTGCGTCCACCTTTTATTTTCAGAAGATTTTCAGCGCGAGAACTTTTTCACTTAAAGGCCTCATATTTAGTACTAACTTCCATATTCCTGTCAACATGTTAACATGTTAAAGTATAGAGAGCAGTGGAAGCGAAGACTCACTTTAATGCATTGCATTTCAACTAGCGAGGTATATCGGGTCAATTTGCGGCCACTGTGTGTGAATGTCAGAGTTTACATACAGGTCATCGCTGCGTCTCTACCCTATGTACTGATCGGAGTTCGCGGCCAGGAAAATAATCGTTACATAATAAAGACGCTAAAGCGTGAACTAGGTGAACTGGAATTTTCTTTAGACCAGACAGATGTTAAATGAAGATATCCAGCGATATCATATGGTATGTCAATAATAGATTCTTAATGTGTTTTACAACAATACCATGATAAATATTATTTTTAATTAATTTAACAAGAATTATGCCATCATATTGACTAATGAATTAAGCATGAGCGCAATGATTCTCGATACTGTTAATAATCGAATCAAATAGCAACGCCAAACAAACCACTAAAACAGGTTTGTTCGAAGAACGCGCGTATAAATATTTAAAATATGTACGGATACTTCGCGTGTGGCCGATTGACTCATATGTTTTAATTTCACTTCCATTCTTCTTTTGGTTTTCTGTTTTGTATACGTTTATGACCAGCAATATGTAATAATGTAAAATAAGCCGCGAAAACTCCGCGTATCATCCGTACTGCGTTTGCTGCAGCTAAGAACTGCACAGAAAAAGACATTCGCTATCTTTGATCTCATTCATTGAAGTTTTTACCTTTCATTAACTGCAACCACAATCAACGCCGTATATCTTTTTTAAAGATATTTCTTGTATTCTCTAATATATATATATATATATATATATATTCACACATATGGCCAGTTACGGGGTCTCTGATTTAGAAATAGGTTATGGGGTTCCCACTTTAAATACATGTATCTCCATACCCTTTTTTATCCGATATAAACACGAATTAAGGTATATAGGGGTACCTACTATATTATTGTATATAAATACGTCATTTATTTAACGTCTTATACAAGGAAATATATAGCGAACTTATTTGCGAGGTATATACAATTTCAATTTCAGACGTGATTGTGGTTTTCGATTTAAGACCTTATTGTGAGATTTGATTGCATTACCTCCCCTACACCCCCCTCATAGTAATTAAAGGAGCCTAGAATGCGGGGTTGTATATAGACCCCGTTTTTTATATTGACCTCGTAAGTACAGTCTGAAAACTACCGAGACCGCGTAACTGGCACTATATATTGGTATATATATATATATATATATATATATATATATATATATATATATATATATATATATATATATATATATATATATATATATATATATATATATATATATATATATATATATATATATATATATATATATATATATATATATATGTATATATATATATATATATATATATATATACAAACACACAAACGGGATTCCCTCCTGTGCTTTTGTGAACGAGTTTACTCTGCGTGCCGTTCTAATTTACATTGAACACTTATGTTATGGTGTGACTGCACGAAGCGATCCATTGTAGGACATTTATAGCTTAAAGTAGACCGGACTCGTGATAAAGAGTTTCTCTCATTAGAATTCTTTGTAATGCCATTTAAGACCGTTTTTAATTGTTATCTTTTTGCCTAGCTCACTTGGGACTAATATAATGTGGCTTTTTAATACCTAATTTTCTTCTGTGAGGCGCTATTTGCTATGTGACGGCAATTCAAGACTGCTGATGCAGTAAAGGGTTAAAATAATCGATGCAATACAGATTCGGTTAAACGCAAAACATTAAGAAGAGAAATAATCGCTCCTCGAATATTAGTTGACTTCTTTTGTTCAAAACCTCTATATCTGCTGATGCTAAAGCGCATTTAGCCTATGGTCCGTCCGTTCCTTCATTCTTCCGCCCCTCTTTACATACTTGGGGGTACTCACAATTACACATTACGATCATCATCAATAACGATTCAAATAGAGCTTTAGTACTTGTTGTCTTTGAACACTATCAACATACCACCAGCACTTGTCTTCATTTTAACTTGAAATTGACCTACTTTTGAATAATTCAAAAGGTACAAATGCTTTAATTTTATTAACCCAAGATGACGCGTTTCTTCTAACAGCGACTGCTTGCTACAAACCTTTGATAAGTGTATGGAAGTTAATGATGAACACTCTCAGCAATGAAACATCGTTTGACCCGATTTTTTCCATGAAATTGAACTATTTGATTTACTTAAAACTTTTTCAGAAGAGAAAATTCTTGGTAAACTCAAGGTGCTCGCTTCACATCAATACTACTGAATAAAATGCTGTGATACATCCGTTCAACACACAGCAGCAGACAAGCACCAACTGACCTCATTTGAAATTTACCTTTTTTGGAGTAAGACTTAAACAAATGGGCGAATGAATTAATACTGACAAGGCTTCCAGCAGGGGCTTTATGTTCCACTTTGTTGACAGCTAATTGACCAAATTATATAACAAATAAATATTTTAAAAAATCCGCATGTCTCTTTTTGGTAATGCGACCTTACATTCAAACATTTTACTTATATCGTGAATACCTGACGCCTGCAGGATTATAACGGGACATGCAAATATCTGTAAAATACTGACGGACATTTCGGTTCATTTCCCTAAATCAAACGAACATAAAATAAATTATTTTCTATTTTATTTTCAACAACTTAAGTCTGTATGAATCGTGGTCTTGGGGCCTGTCAAACTTATACTGAAGACATTTATCCTAGTAGGTGAATCAGTTGTTAAACTTTATGTTTTGTAAACGAAAACTATTACCGAACCCGTTACGTGACTTATCTTTGACAGAATAAACGTACGAATATATGGTTCATTTCCAGACATACTGTTGAATGGATACTTATGTTACCATTTCATAATCCAATACATTTTGAGTCACCTAAGAGACAAATATAGTATTTTGTAACAGTACCGGTATAACAAAACATAGTTTTGCAAAACCTTATTTACTTTTTGAGGCATCTATATACTGATAGCTGTTAGATCGAAACCACCGAACGGGTCACGGTTTTCGGATTTGAGCGCAATATTCCACTTGCTGCTCTTGGATTCCTCACACAATCGCTTTCAACTATCTTTATCTGTATTCGAACTTATCTCTGTATATAATGACAGGGCAGATAGGGCGACACAGGTAGACCAAAACAAGCCGAACATAACAGTCAGAACCACAGAATGTTGTCAAACAGAGCTGTCTTTGCGCTGATCCTCGCTGTGGCGTACACTTACGTAAGTACAAGAGAGCTGTATTCATTGGTACGCTAGATTTGCAGCCTTGTAATGCGTTTCAGGAACTACCAATATTTATTTCTAATGGGCTTACAAACCTTTTCGTTTGTGTGTGAGAGTTGTTTATATTTTTGTTTAAGAACAGGTGCATTTCTTTTTAAGAACGCATTCATTGCAAATAAGTGCTCACAATATATTAATACATGTTATGAAGTTTCCGTTTTCTTGTTGCAAGGCAATTCATATGTTTTTGTATTACACACCTGACAAATAATGCACATGGTTAGATTTAATGATACCTTGTTGTGCGTCGAAAGTCCGTTCGTGAGTGTGTGCGTGACGTGCCTGAATTAAAATTTCTTCCAACGAATTCTCCCATTAACCACTGCGCAGACTTTAAAGAAATCATGTTATTACCATTGGGTGACACTCTTTAAAAGTTGTAAACATTATTACGGTCAATTGTATACAAAGGTCACCAGAGCTTAACGCATATTTATGCAATTAAAACCTTTACAAATATCTGAAACCACAAGTGATAAAAGTTAAATATTTGGTGTGTAACATCGTCTTATGGCCCTAACAAAATTTCTTCAAGTTATACAACTGAGGTTGAAAATTGTAAGCCCCAGATGAAATGTGATTTATTAAGACTTAAATCTTTTAAAGTCTTCTTTTCTTAAACGTCAAGGCGGAGATGATTTATATTGGCATGTACCATCGTATGCCTTTCTTAGTTCAAGACTGTTCGAATCGTGGCTCGGGGTCGAAATTGTTCCTCTGAAACAGCAAGGCCCAGAAGTTTGGTATTTGTCACGTAACATCGCGTAGTTGGTATAAATACCACGACGACATTCAACCTATTTTAGTCTACATTTGCAATAGATTTAATACATCCATATTCGTGAATGGACTAATACTCATCACCTGATAATATGGATTCTCTGTCATCAAAGCAACGAGTTGACTTATCATAAGCAACCAGGAATTGATAAGATTTGGTGAATGTTCGAATGAGATTAACATAAATTGAGTATTGGCCTGTTAAAAGTAAATTTTAGATATCGTAATTGTTTTATTAAAGCGTTTTATTGCTCGTTAAATCATTATTCAACGAATCGTGGACCATTTCTATGAGATTTCACAGCGATCATGTTCATATCGATCTCATGTAGAAAGCAGAAAATCGCTTTGTTTAAGATGGAGTAATACATCTTCAGAAATGTATATATTTAAGGATTTGGATGAATATTGCCATATAATGCTTTGTGATTCCCAACCGGAATTTATTACGCTATAACTTTTTACCAAGGGCGCGACTGTGTTCCCAACTTTCACGACTCATCACGTTACCCATCATACAACGCATGCGCACGGCAATCATACTACGCATGCGCACGGAAATCACACTACGCATGCGCAGCACATGACAACGGAACACAACGAAAAAGAGTCATGGTCATTCGTTTACGAGGCCACTACGGTACGTAAAATTAATCAGAATCTATTCTGCACACGTTGTATCATATTGTATGAGCTATTTTGCAAATGACATCATTTTAATAAATTGTCTTTATTTAGTGTTTATACATCATGAAATGGTGATGCACACAATTCACCAATGTTACATTCTTGTTTATTGATGTTAAAAAATAAAACGTTGATGATATGTTAACATCATATATACAGTTATATAAACTCGTACAGGATACTCTTTTTAATTGGGTGTCGCCCGGTGCAGTCAGTCCATTTGTTTTACATATTCACATATTATTGTAACAGCATCAAATGGTAATGCATCAGTTTCGTGTGTGTAACCTATTCTCCTATTGTTGTTACAGCATCAGTTAGATGTGTGTAACATATTTTCCTATTGTGTTTGCAGCATCAAATGGTGATGCGTAAGTTACATTGTATGCCATATTCTCCTATTGCGGTTACAGCATCGCATGGTGGTGCGTCAGTAACATTGTTGTTACAACATCAAATGGTGATGCATCAGTTACGTGTGTGTAACCTATTCTACTCTATTTGTTACATAACCAAATGGTGATTCATCAGTTACATGTGTGTAACATATTCTACTATTGTTGTTACATAACCAAATGGTGATGCATCAGTTACATGTGTGTAACATATTCTCCTATTGTTGTTACAACATCAAATGGTGATGCATCAGTTAGATGTGTGTAACATATTTTCCTATTGTGTTTGCAGCATCAAATGGTGATGCGTAAGTTACATTGTATGCCATATTCTCCTATTGCGGTTACAGCATCGCATGGTGGTGCGTCAGTAACATGTGTGTAACATTCTCCAATTGTTATTACAGCATCAAATGGTGATGCATCGGTTACATACCTGCTACATCTTCACATTGACGCCCGAACAACAGAAGAGCGTACACACTAATCATGGTATTCTGGATCTAGAGGTAATTTAAATTTTGTTTCGTTTTTCAATCATTTCGATGAATATCCACCAAGTTTGAACACTAAAGTACGATGTGTGTGTGTCAAACATCTCAACAGTTGACCCAAGGACAGGAATATGCCTTAACATAAACAGATGTATTTACGTAAGTGAAAATACACTGTAAGGACATTGATCAGTAAAAGGCATATATTTTCATGACCTTTTCCGCAATTGAAATAATTGCGCATTATCAATTAAAATAGATGTACAAGTCCCATCACAAAATTATCGTAATTTGAATATTTCATTGACACAGAGTTCCTTTATGCAACAATCACACATGTGAGTCGGTTGCGTGAGTTAGACAAAAAGGATCGCCACAGATGTAATTGGTATGTGGGCATGTACAAGAGACGTGTTGTTTAGCTCTACGAGTTCTTCTAATGACATCACTATCACTTGTAATATTTTCTAATCTCACGCCCTTTCATGCGCAGATCCAGCTTATAGGCATGTTGTCAACTGGGACGCAGACCAACGTGACTGCGAACAGCGTTGACCCTCACCTGAAGAGAGCTTGTGGAGCAAGCATCTTCAAATACATTGTGGTCTCGTAATATAGTGTAGGGTCAAGAGTTATATGTGTACACAATAAAATGGCAAAATCATTAAGACTTGCTGATATGATCTATAGTTTCTCGAGTTATATACGTATGCATAATGGGACAAGGTGATTTGTATAGTCTTGTTGTATTGAACTCTCTGTATATCTTCAAATAACTGGGAGTACCTTAGCTTGAGGGACTGGCAACTAAGAGATGACAACTTAAACAGTGAGATAGGCTTATTACAAATGCACAGTTAAAGATATACCAATAAACATTTGGTAATTGAAATCTGGCTTAACCGATGCGAATCGTTGGTTAAAAGAATGGGTTATTTTAGAATTGTATAATGTGCGTAAAATATATTGCGTATCTGATGCCGATTAAATTTTGGGTACGGTAAACATCACCCAGAACATCTCATTTAAAATGCTGAACTAAAATTAAGAATACATATAGACTGTGTTATAAAATATATAGTTAAAAGTTGATAAAGTTAACCCGAAACAGAACTTCTTGCGCGTCGGTTTAGACGAGAGTTCGTTGATTGTTCTTTATACGGACCCGCCGACCCTAATTTGCGCGATTTCAAAAAGATAGACAATTTGGTTTATTGTAGTATATAAGTATGCATCAGAGTGAAACCTCCGGTAAAGCTACATATAACCAGTAAAGCTACATATAACCAGTAAAGCTACATATAACCAGTAGATTACATATGTCTTCCAGTAGCTTCTCATTTCCCAATAAATCCACACTTGGCATATTTTATGATGCAAATAAACAAATCCCTGAGAATTTTATGAAACATTATGCTTACGTTTGTATCATGTATAGGTCGCTTTAAGCTGATTTAAAGTGTTACAATTTCTCTGCGGATAACTGTTAACAATGTCCGCCATTTTGTTATGAACAACACTATATAATTATGTTGTTATGAAATCTTCCAAATTATTTTTAAAAATTTCATGCATGTTGTCTAATCGCACATGACAAATTATTCCTATTCGCTAACTTCAGTAATAGATGCTTAATAAAAAATGAAATGGGCTTTCCCATTATAAGCGATACAATGTAAAAGCACCACATCTATTGATTTAACGATATTTATCTATTATTCAAAACATAATTTCATTTTAAATTAGGAAACTTTCTAGAACAAGAGTGCCAAACTGTCACAAGATACGCCCGTTCGAAGGTTTTGGACACCATGCTCAATGCTTGAAATGCACTAAGTGACCTCGAGACCTAGTTATTGACCCGGCATGACCCATATTTGAACTTGACCTAGATATCATTTAGACGTAACATCTGACTAAATTAGGTGAAGGTCAGACGAAAACTACTTCAATTAGAGAGCGGACACCATGCTATATGCTTGAAATGCACTAAACGACATCGTGACCTCGTTTTTGACCCGGCATGACCCATATTTGAACTTGACCTACATATCATCTAGACACAACTTCTGACCAAATTAGGTGAAGATCGGATGAAAACTACTTCAATTAGAGAGGGGACACCATGCTTAATGCTTGAAATGCACTCAGTGACCTCATGACCTCGTTTTTGACCCTGCATGACCCATATTTGAACTTGACCTACATATTATCTAGACACAACTTCGGACCAAATTAGGTGAAGACCGGATGAAAACTTCTTCAATTAGATAGCGGACACCATGCTAAATGCTTGAAATGCACTAAGTGACCTTATGACCTCGTGTTTGACCCTGCATGACCCATATTTGAACTTGACCTACATATCATCTAGACACAATTTCTGACCAAATTAGTTGCACAGGCAGCAGTATCATAAATTTGCCCCCCCCACCCCCGGGACCCTACCCCCCCCCCCCTCCCCCGAGTTTACCCCAGGGGTTCCAGATTGTTAAATGTACACCTATTGTGTATGGTTTTACGTTTCAACATCGAATATTGACAAAATACATTGTTTGAAAAAATAACCCTCGTATAGGTAGACTAGTATATATACACAAGGTATGAAACGCACTATATGCCTATTGCTGAAAGATTGTGGAACACTGGACGTGACCTTTTTCATTGAAAACACACATGTTCCCATGCAGTTGCCGACAAAAAGCAACTGGATACGTTAAAAGACAGTAAAAGCAACGAGATTACACTACTAACCGATCTCCTGCTCGGCTAATAACTTTACTATTCAATTAAATTCGACAATTGGAGGATCCCCAGTTCCAGATTGGATTTTATAAGTTAAGGATTTATCAGGGGGGATGACCTTTGTTAGTGATTCTCTGCAATTTTTGAATCGAGAATCAATTTTGTTATAAATGTAGGATATAACACGACTCCCAGTGGGCCTTTTCTGGTCCTTTAGTATCTCAGCAACCAGATCCACCAGCTCGCTGAGATATATTTTCCTATATGTGGGACCTGTTGCTGGCGGATCCTTGATTTGGATAAATGATTCCCCCGCAAACGAGCTACGTCTGCTGGTTATGTCGGTAGGGGAGCTCATTGGGGATGTCTGGGAGTCGACCATTCTGGGACGGTTAGGGGGGACACTAACTCGGGGTTCCTCCTCTATTTCACAGACACCAGAGATAGTAAGGTTTTCCAATATACTGGAGTGCACTGACACCAGAGATTCTATCAGGTGTGTGTTTGGATACCGGTTCCACAAAAGTAACCTTGGGGGGGGGGGGGGGATTCCCTACCCATTAACCCCTCAATTAAAAGACATGACCTCTCGGTTTGGGGCGTGATACTACCGGTAGAGGCATGTTTGGGTGATGACTTGGAACCGGTTGTGTTGATCGTGTTACGGGCGCCAACGCTGTGGCTCGCAGTGTCAGGCGTAAATAGCCTGCTCTCCGCCTCGGACCGGTGACCCCATAAAAATGAGCCAAAGTGGCTAAGGTGACAACCTTCTTATAGGAGGGGCACCCCTGGTAGGAAGCGGAGTGTGGGCCGCCACAGTTGGCGCACCAACGTGTTTTGTTGGTGCACCTTCTCTGGCAAGTAGATCCGGCGCAGTGGCAACAGGTAGTGATACTAGAACATTTACCCCTGCTGGCTATGTGGCCGAAACCCTGGCAGTTAAAACACCGGGCAGGTTGGACCGGACAGGGACGAATGTCAAGGGCAATATTAGTGCCCTTCACAAGGATTTTGTTAGGGACTGGAATAGGGGTAAGGAAAGTTATTTTGATCAGTCTCGGAAAGCCATGGGGGCGCAAGGCGATAGGGGTCAACCCTTTCCAAGTTGGTTATAGAAAGTTCGGAAAGGGGAATCGCAGGGCTAAATACAAGATTTCTTTGAAGTTCCATTAGTTCCTGACTTTCCGGGATCCCTGCTATAAAACCTGAAACTGACCTCATGTTTGAGGGTGATTAGGCCCGGACTGCAACGCTGCCAAGGTGGAAGGTCCCCCTAGAGAGAAGGGTAGCAAGCGCATGAGCGGACTTGAGCTGCAGTAAGATGCAACCAGACGCAAGAGGAACAGTCCGCTCAACGAGTCCAGGAAGCTCCCTAGCCAAACACGAGGCCAGTTGAAAAATAGTGAAAAAAGACATAATGGGGCCTACACTTCCGACTGACTGGAGGAGGCACCTAAAGGGCATGGTGTTGTGGGTAAGGTGATGGGAATCCAACCCTGAAAGTGCCTCCCCTAGTAAAGGGGTCAGGTTCTTGCTCTGCGCCTTGGATACTTTATTGTGTATAGACATTTGTATGAATTGAAAGAAAATTGACAGGGGATAAAGAAATAATAACTACTACAATCGCAATCCTGAGACATTCAACCAATATGTATAAATTTATTCTAGTCGCCGTTAATATCAAATAGCCTGACAGTAAAGCATAAATAACAAGCACCGCACTGGTAAACAACCCAATAAGTTTATATAAATAAATAATAATGGTATATTAAGTCATTTGGTAGTTGCTAAATGCTGTAATATAAAAACCAAGAAAAAAAGATTCCGAAAACCAAATGACGTCCGAAAAAGTGCTATTAAAGAGTTTACGAAAAAGAAAAAAAAACAGTCATGGACGGGCAGGGTATCAGTAGCGGTAGTGCTGTGGCTTGTATTGTCTCTGATCTTGATGGACCCTCTCTGCTTTTCTTTAACTTTGCGGTAGGATGCCAGAAGCTTCAAAAATATCTTTATTTACAATCTGCTTAATACGGCGGCCGGAAACACGATGCACTAAGTGACCCCGTGACCTAGTTTTTGACCCAGCATGAACCATATTCGAACTTGACCTAGATATTGTCTAGACACAACTTCTGACCAAGTTTGGTGAAGATCGGATGAAAGTTATTTGAATTAGAGAGCGGACCCTGCTGTGGACGCCGCCCGCCCGCCGCCCGCCAAGGGTGAAACTATAATACGTCCCGTTTTTAAAAACGGGCGTATAAAAATCAGAGGAACACATAATCAACTGACAATCTATTAGGTTTTCACTTATACGGTTAATTTGTCCAACACGTTATTAAAACAACTTATTTTTTGTTTATTAGGGTTGTTTTAGTCATGACACAAAATTATTATAAAATGTCAGCTATAATTAGCTGCAGGCCTAATTTAAAAACTAACAACACATTTTTAGTCTGCTTTACTTAAACCCATTTATGCCTATTTGACTCTCCCATCCTTCTAAATTGGATCAAATTATTTCCAAAATTAGGGATTTCTAGTATACTTAAATCTATATTTAGCATATTTCTTACAGAAATTCCTTTAAGCAAACAGCGCAGACCCTGATGAGACGCCGCATCATGCGGCGTCTTATCTGGGTCTACGCTGTTTGCCAAGGCCTTTTTTTCTAGACGCTAGGCATAAATGGGTTCAATTATATTAAAAAGAGAACATTCTCACAACTCATAGATCTACAACCATTTTAATGCAAATTGTCACATTATTATTTGTGTATTCATTTTAGGCTCACAGTGGAAATATATCGTTCCCAACGATTTTAAACTATCATGATCAATATTTGTTCTGACTACTAAAAAAAAAGCTTTTTAAAGTACTTTTTAAAATTTTCATTCATTTTTATAAATAGTGTGCCCACTCACCAGCAGTGTTGTTATCACCGTCATACTTGCAATTCACAAAATGCCTATGTGTGTACCAGAAGAAAAGCAAACAACAAAGGACAGGGATAGAGCTCGATCAAAATATCACGTTGGAACGCGCTATCCTTGTTTTGTCAACCCATGCCCTTCTCCTGTTCCTCTGGTCAAAACTTAAGAGTGCACATTTTTATGATTGCATATTATTGAATGCTAAGGAATGAATTCTTTAAAATAATAATGAAATTAGATCCTGATAATTTCTCACTATCCTGTCATAGGATTACTTAATAAAAATAAAAATATAATTGAAATTTAGATTTCATGTCATGGCATTTATCAATGCAAATCATATTATATAACATAAAAAAGTTTGGATGAGCAGTAAAAAAGTTATAAAAATGTTAAAAAATACAGTAACTATCATAATTTACCATTAGCAATTAATATTGAATTTGAAAATATTAAAATCATAAAATGTCTCACCTGTTAATTATAATTGCTTTGAGATTTACTCAGTCGGCTTGGTGGTATTGATTAAACTCAAATGCGATTGCAATTGGTAATCTTAGTACCAACGTAATTTTACCAACAAAAATAGCTGAAAGCGTTTAATTATACACGATTGTGGTTGTGAAATTGTGCGTAAAAACTAAGAAAGACGTTGTCAACATTTACCTTGTGTCTAGAGGTGCATGTGTATCGCTAATACATGTGTCTTGTTCTTGATAAAATTGGGCATAATACATGTGCGTAAAGTGTCGTCCCAGATTAGCCTGTGCAGTCCGCACAGGCTAATCAGGGACGACACTTTCCGCCTAAACTTGATTTTCGGTAAGGAGGGACTTCCTTAAAACTAATAATACCATAAAAGCGGAAAGTGTCGTCCCTGATTAGCCTGTGCGGACTGCACAGGCTAATCTGGGACGACACTTTACGCACATGAATCAAGCCCAGTTAAGCACAGGTCGAAATGTGTGTTTTCAAATCATCGATACAGCTAATCAGTGTGCACATGCTAATCTTATTTGACAAGCATTAAGCCCATTTTTCCCTGAAAGCAGCCAATATGTACAGATTTCAATGATAAACACTTGACTGGCCAACGTTGTCTTACAAGCTGTTCAATACACACTATGTAGTGTACCAGTGAGAACAGGCAGATGAGGTAACCACCTCATCAAACGCTTTAAACACCAGAGAAGCAGTATAAAATGTCTACTTTTCAGTTGTACACTGGTGTGTAAACAGCAGAAAACAAAAAAAAAGATTATTTTCAAAATATTTAAGTTTGTATTTGTAATATTTTCCGATGAAATTTGGCATACATATACTTTAGTATACAAACAATATGTATGTGCATAATTTGGTGGTTGTATAGTTATTGACTTACAGAAAAAAGTTTTTTTTTTTTTGTCTGCTTGAAATTCAAATTTCCCTGTAAATGCTAAACACCGCCATTTGAAAGGTTATGAACTTTCAGCCAATAGCTAGCGGATGACTCAAATCAAGTTAAATACAGATTCAACACTATACCACTATACCACATATACCTCATCGTTCATGCATGATATACATGCTGGCGAATTCGACTGTACAGACATTTTCGATTTCAGAGTTAAACATCCGGCTTTATTCGCATTTTTCGACACATGTTCTTCTTAACTTTTATTTTAATTAATATCGAAATATCAGTGTGGCCATACCACGTGGTCCGTGACGTCCTTTTGGTTAGCACGTCAAGTAGAAAATTGTCAACATTGCCTCCGCTAAGAAACTTCAAATCAGTATCTTATTACTTACTCTTTTTTGACGAAATTAAGCGCAGGCTAAGGGTAAAGTTGAGCACTATTCTCGGTTATGTAAATATTTGACACCAGATGAGTAGTTTAGTCTGTCATTCGAGTCCAATTCCTAGATTTTACGTTACAATGCACGCAAGCACGACAATCACATTTTAAATCATCCAAAATATCCGTTTTATATTCCTTTTTGCAGTGCACTAATATATGCTTTACGTGAATAATTCCACATAACATGTGTTTAGTCCGAAAAAATATCATAAAACACCATTTAATGACATTGCCAATGTACACCAACAAATTGGCTAATACGACAAGCAACGAAATTCAAGGCAAGCACGACAAGTCGATATTCGGCTAATACGACCAGTTGTTAAAAATTATGTTTCTGAAGCCGTGTTATTGTCGAATTAATAAAAATATAATTAGTGTACGGTTAGGATACATGTGATTATTATGCTTATGAATTATGACATATGAAATGCACACAGAGACGCACATAATTATGTATGTCGTTATTGTGGCAAAGACTTCGCAACGCAAGCAGATTTGAATGCCCACTCGACCAGGGAAGAGTGCACTCGAGAGATCGAGTGTAAGATATGTGAACACAAGACAAGTACTCGGGCTCATATGCGAGAACATATGAAGAGACAAAGTGAATAAAAACGCATGCCTGCAGAGTGTGCAAAGCAGCCTACAAACATATCAGCTAACTTTGTAGGCACTACAGGCAAAAACACAAATAACGTGTATAACGTGTTTTGTTCTCAACTCACATGTGTTCATGAGTGAAAGTTAACGGTTTGCCGTTATTATTTTCATTCAGTTTTTATGCTTTACATTTTTTGTAACTGTTGTTAGATTGTTTTCCCATATCTTAAATACCACATTAAACATTCTGAAATACTTGGTAGTTCCGTATTACTATTACACCTCAAACTCACGTCTACATTTAAACTGATCAACAGTTAAGGGCCCGGTTGCCAGGTCTTTTAACCTGGCTAGTAAACTAACAGTCGCTATTTTTTGATGCAGTTATTAACATAAAAACATGTTAAAATACCTTAAGCTTAGGTTTTGTATTTTAATATGTTTATAAGAAATTTAACATTTTGTTTATTTTATTTAATTCGCTTTTAAAGTTAACAGGGTGTTAGTCTAAACGATTGTTAATGTTTTCAAGTCTGCTCAAATGCATTATGTGACGTATGTGCTAAATAGGCGCGTCCTGTTTTGTACTAGAAATGACATTCACCTGTCTGTGATTTACCCGTGCTTTAATAGTTGTAATAATAGCATTATCATCAAATCTCAGTCATAATTACAATTTGATGCTTATCTGTTCATACCACGTTGTTCAAAAAAAGTCATTTACTTGTTGCGTTTCTTGAAAAAAATGTATTTTATTTTTTGTTAACGCTACTGTTATATTATTGCAATTGCGGTGTACATGTGATTTTATGGTGCCATTTAATATTGTTTCATTTATTAAAATTAATAATAAAACATTCGATAGGTATTGTTCATTTCTCAAACTAAATGAATGAAAACAAAACAAATCTGTTCAATGTATGCAAAATCCATGTAATTGATAATCACAAAGAGGGGGCAAATCTCCGTTACTCGTTAACAGCATGAAGCAAATCTCAAGAAAAAAGCAAAGGCAAATGAGCATTTGCGTTATATCAAAGTACAGGTTTAGAAATTTTAAGAGTTATAAAAACAACGCTTGACTCAATGCTGGTCAGAGCTTTAATTAATTATTTGCAGGCAATTGTGATCTGATTTACAAAGGCGACAAAAACACCTTACTTTAACATTTATTTTACTGAAGTAAATATTCAGCACTTCCATTAAATTTAATCCTGGTATTAATTTAAAACACACATAATGCGCATGAATAATTATATATTTAATTTTCTTTGTTATCTCAAGTCCAGCTTATTGATTGCAATCCCTCTAAAACAAGGAATTTTACAGAAAGGTGGTATCTTATTAAATTTCTTTCATGTCGAGTCCAAGTCTGTAAGTAGGTAACAAATTGCTCTCGTTTCTTCTCGCACTATCCCGCCTTTGGTGGAGATTTAGTTTGCAAAAATGTTTTTCATTGTGGACAGTGTGATGAGTAAACATAACGCATTTTGTGTTCATATTTCACTCTTTTAAATAATTTATCTTCGGTTTTGATCCAAGATGACATCCACGTTGGATATTTGTGTTGCTGACGTCTCGTCTCGTCTTGATACGCTTGCTTCGCTTTCCGAGTTTGAATGTTGGTTTTGGTCTCATTATTCCTACAAAAGAAATATAAACATTGTAAGAAAACAAAACAATAAAGTTCTTAATATAGTTCAAATACGAACAATAATCTTATTTTAAATGTTTTATCTTTCTTATTTACATCACAAACAAGATACGTCTGTCGGCATGTTTTTAATTGACCCTTTTGCGATTGTTCCGAATATATAGGCAACATGTTTTTAAACCGTCTTCTATTGCAGACAAATTTTATTGATACGTAAAACTGTTATAAACTTGGACGAAGAGTCTTATTTATGGTAACATGATGTCTGAATGTCGATTCAGTAGCCATTTATAAGTGCAGATTGTGTTCATTTGTTCTGTTTCAACATCTTAAACGCGTTACTTTTTATACATTATACATGGCTGAAGACACGCACACAGGACAGGGCACAGAATCTCATGAAGACAGAAAATAGACATTAGACACGAACTATACAAGGGACACACACATTAAAATAAATTAAAGTTTATAGTTTGACAACATAGAAGTTACCAATTCTACACATATAACTACTAGTCGTCGTAGCCGAATATCGACTTGTCGTGCTTGCCTTGAATTTTGTTGCTTGTCGTGTTAGCCAAATTGTTGGTGTACATTAAAAATGTCATTAGATGGTGTTTTAAAATATGTTTTTCGGACAAAACACATTTTATATGGAATTATTCATGTCCGCATATATTAGTGCACTGCAAAAAATAATAGAAAACGGATTTTTTGGAGGATTTAAAATGTGCTTGTCGTGCTTGCGTGCATTGTAACGTAAAATCTAGGAATTTGACTCGAATGATAGACTAAACTACTCAGCTGGTGTCAAATATTTACATAACCGAGAATAGTGCTCAACTTTACCCTTAGCCTGCGCTTTATTTCGTCAAAAAAGAGTAAGTAATAAGATACTTACATGGATTTGAAGTTTCTTAGCGGAGGCAATGTTGAAAATTTTCTACTTGACGTGCTAACCAAAATGACGTCACGGACCACGTGGTATGGCCGCACTGAATATATGTATAATAAAGTTTTTTTTTACATTTTATATAAATTCATAAATATTTGACAAAATCGTGCATACCCGCTTTAATAAAAAAAGATCGTTTTCACTCAAAAAGCCATTTTTATTGTCCAATCTTATAAAACTGTTCACATCATTTCAAATGTTATCTTTGCCAAGTTCAAATTTATATTGCTCTTGATAAAAAACTAGTTTATTGGGTCAAATTTAAGACAATGGTTTTAACGGGAGGCGGAAAAGTACAACGGGCGAGGCATGGTATGGTATTGCGCAAGTGGGGGTTAGAGGGTTAGTGTTCGGGTTGGGTTAGCCTAAACCCAACCCTATCCCTAACCCGACCCCTTACCCTAACCCTTTTTTGGGGTTATCACCCCTGACCATGCCTCGCCCGTTGTAGTTTTCCGCTTCCCTTCTGACATACACATCTCTTGTTTATTACTTGACAAAGTGACGTTTTTATCCTATTTAACCCATATTTTAAATCTTCAAAGATACAGTGTTAAAACCGGGAAGCGGAAAACTACAACGGGCGAGGCATGGTCAGGGGTGATAACCCCCAGTAAGGGTTAGGGGTCGGGTAAGGGTTGGGTTTAGGCTAACCCAAACCCTAACCCTCTAACCCCCCCTTGCGCAATACCATACCATGCCTCGCCCGTTGTCGTTTTCCGCCTCCCATGTCAGAAACACAATGCCCCCTACTGCGCCGTTTTGATCTAAAAAAAATAATTATATCCCTTTAAAAAATATTACTTCCCATGTGAACATGATCTGTACCTGCCAAAAGATAAATATAAATTTTTCACCTTTTAAGCTTGTTACTTCCCTTGGTTTTGTTTTTTCTTACCTTTGACCTTGAAGGATATCCTTGACCTTTCACCACTCAAAATGTGCAGCTCCATGAGATACACATGCATGCCAAATATCAAGTTGCTATCTTCAATATTGCAAAAATTATGGCCAATGTTATAGTTTTTGGACGGACGGACAGACAGTTCAACTGCTATATGCCACCCTACCGGTGGCCTAAAAACGTGTGAACACTCTAGAGGCAACAATACTCAACCAATCTTCATGAATCTTGGCAAGAACATTTTCCCGAATTATATCTATATATATATATATCAAAACTGGGTTATGTGAGATCTGGTTCAAAGCCACTCTTCCATGAGGTAGGCAGTTTCCCTCATGTACATGTAGCTGTAGTAAAAACGATTTGAACACTATAAGTCACATTTTTGACCCAGTCGACGTGAAACTTGCTCAGGACATTGAAACAATTGTGTTGGCATGATATCTGGGCCAAGTTGAAGAATGATTGTGGTTTTCTGTACAAGTCTATTGTGATCCATTGTGAACTCTACCAGTTCAGAACAGTTGAGTGCCTTTTGACCTCTTGTATAATGATTCAAGGCCATAACTCAGAACCCCAATCTTGCTGGTTATCGAACTATGCTTAGATAATATGCCTATAAACATAATCATCCTTGCCGTTTTTCGACAAGTCCATTTTATATTAGGGATTGATAGGACGATTTTCCTTAACCCTTTGCATGCTGGGAAATTTGTCGTCTGCTGAATTTCTTAAATTAGCATTTTCTTAGATTTTTTTCAAAGAATACTATCTGAATGGCAAACGGTTTGAATCCTGATGAGATGCCACGTTCTGTGGCGTCTCATCTGGATCCAAACTGTTTGCAAAGGCCTTCAAAATTCGGTTCCAGCACTGAAAGAGTTATAAGTTATCTGGAACTCTGTGGTAAACCACAGCCACAACCAGATCCGCTTTATTTAAACGACTGCTTAGTGACATTAAATGCTTTTAAAGAGTGATCATTTGTAATACATGTAGTACTACTACTTCAAACTGCCTACTCAGTTTTGGTATTTTATGCCATAAAGATTGAAACTCAGTTAAGACAAAAGTTGCAAAAAAATATAGGCTGTATGTTATCGTGGCATTTTATATTCAAGCGGACTTGGACAAATTTCTGCAAATAAATATTCATTAATGCGGATGGACACGCATTCCATATAATCATTGAAATTTTATTGGATCAACAAGTCAATATGAAAGTAGAATGAACAAATACTGGTATTACACAATCATGCAGACATTGGTCATTATCAATAATTAACGTATATCAAAAATATTTATAAATATAGTACACATTAAACATCATAATTCACTAGAAATTGGTTATCAGATACAAACAATTTTCTTTAAAAATATACTGGAATATGAACATGTTACATGCACAAACACGGTATTTAGAAAACACTTAACTGATGCATATATCACAAGGGAAAACAATATTGTAAATATCAATCTATTACGTGCATGAAATAGTATAACATGCATTATTAAACAAGACTATTGCCAAGCAATATATGTCCCCTACCAGCTCCACCATTGTCATATTTTTTAAAAATATTTGTTGCCATAGCAACCAGAATTTTTGATGTAGGAACACAATTAAATGACGTGCATAGTGTCCATATTGCCATCTAACCATGTTTCAAGTTTCATGAAAAAATGTTAAGAACTTTAAAAGTTATCGCAGGATCCAGAAAAGTGTGACAGACTCACTGACTGACGGACACACAGAGCGCAAACCATAAGTCCCCTCCGGTGAAACCGCTAGGGGACAATAATAAATAAAATCTGGTGATTAAGGGCCTTAATTAAATTAAATAAAGCAAGATTTTATTCATAAATTCATTTCCACAAGCAAACAACTAGTGATAGGAATATCAAGCTCCATAGTTACTTTCAAATAATTCATTAATAAAACCAACTTTTTTTTTCATTATCTTATCTAAAAATGCACCATTATGTAAATCTCAATGAGAATGGTCAGAATGTGTACAAATGACATACAAAGGCCTTTTTTACAAACATTTCATGCTCGTTAGTTTTACACGACCAGCCTTCACAATTTTTAAAAAGAGCCTTGTTCTGAGTAAACTGGGCTTAATGCATGAGCGTAAAGTGTCATCCCAGATTAGCCTGTGCAGTCCGCACAGGCTAATCAGGGACGACACTTTCTGCCTAAATTTGATTTTCGGAAGGAAAGTGTTGTCCATGATTAGCCTGTGCGGACTGCACAGGCTAATCTGGGACTACACTTTACGCACATGCATTAAGCCTAGTTTTCTCAGTTCAAGGCTAAAATGTATGAAAAGCATGCTGCAGTCTGATTTTAGCAATAGCCAATCTTAAAATGTTAGAGAATACATTTTTTTAATTTGCACCTAGCATGTATAGTACACTGTGTAATACATTACACTCCATGTATGAAAGATGCTCATGTACACTTCATTTGTCAGAAGTATAAAATACCTGTTTCAACAAAGTTTCACTGAATAAAATCTGTTAAGGTCACACCAAAGCTAGTATTCTGACTCGTGTAACTTGGGTATGTAGAGTGCATATTAATAAAAGGGAAATAACTTTAAACATTTTTTCGAGTCAGATGGCATTGCAGTCTGTTTGTTACAGTCAAATCTCAGTAAACCGGACTGCTTTCCCGTTTAGGTCTGTCAAGGGCGTACTGGTCCAAGGGCAGTAACTTGTGAGCAGTGATACAGTCTGGAAACAAATAAATAGAAAACGTGTATGCATACAATGTTGAACAGGCTTGAAATCAAATTGTAGCTTTAATAGTAAATATAATTTAGGGTTTTGTATAAGATATAAAGTGAATTGTATATGAATTTCAGTGTTGGACCACAATCTTGAAAGAACAGATAGATAGAGGTCAACACCAATGGAAGACTTGTTAGTTGAGTTACAGGAGCTAGAACAACATAAAGGCGACAACCCTTCCATGGACATTCCTGCATCTTTTAGAGCCCAGTGAAAAACACCTTCTTCACTCTACTCAGTTCAATGTCACATGCAAAATACTATTTAGGGTAGGAGTTTATTGGGGATTTAACATATGACCCCTGAATTCTGGTGATACAGCGTTACTACTAGAAGGCATTCTTACCTAATATCCAGCTTGTCTTGACACAGGTTAGACCCGGATGAAAGTCACCACCCACATACAGGTTGGCTTTGTCCCTTTGTCCCGTCACCTGGGATGAGACAAAATGTAACTAAATGTTGCAGAGACAAATTATTCTTTCACTTAGGTTCATGTTGGAATACATATTTTGTATGTATGAACACAAGTGACTAACCCGTCCCCAACATGCCATTTGAGAACATGAAATGTATGAACACAAGTGAATCACCTGTCCGTAACATGCAATTTGAATACATGGAATGTATGAACACAAGTGACTCACCTGTTCCCAACATGCTATTTGAATACAGGGAATGTATGAACACAAGTGACTCACCTGTCCTCCACATGCTATTTGCATACATGGCATGTATGAACACAAGTGACTCACCTGTCCTCCACATGCTATTTGCATACATGGCATGTATGAACACAATTCACTCACCTGTCCTCTTTGAATATGTGGCATGAATGATTACAAGTGACTCACTTGTTGTCCATGCTTTTTGAATACCTGTCATTCATGAACACAAGTGACTCACCTGTCCTCTTTGAAAACATGGCATTCATGAACACAAGTGACTCACCTGTCCTCTTTGAAAACCTGGCATGTAGGAACACAAGTGACTCACCTGTCCTCTTTGAATACATGGCATGTATGAACACAATTGACTCATCTGTCTTCTTAGAATACATGGCATGTATGAACACAAATAACCCACATGTCCTCTTTGAATACATGGCATGTATGAACACAATTGACTCATCTGTCCTCTTAAAATACCTGGCATTCATGAACACAAGTGACTCACCTGTCCTCTTTGAAAACCTGGCATGTATGAACACAAGTGACTCACCTGTCCTCTTTGAATACATGGCATGTGTGAACACAATTGACTCACCTGTCCTTTTGAATACATGGCAATGATGAACACAATTGACTCACCTGTCCTCTTTGAATACATGGCATGTATGAATACAAGTGACTCACCTGTCCTCTTTGAATACATGGCATGTATGAACACAATTGACTCACCTGTCCTCTTTGAATACATGCCATGTGTGAACACAATTGAATCACCTGTCCTCTTTGAATACATGGCATGTATGAATACAATTGACTCACCTGTCCTCTTTGAATACATTGCATGTATGAACACAATTGACTCACCTGTCCTCTTTGAATACGTGGCATGTATGAACACAAGTGACTCTCCTGTCCTCTTTGAATACATGGCCTGTGTGAACACAATTGACTCACCTGTCCTCTTTGAATACATGGCATGTATGAACACAATTAACTCACCTGTTCTCTTTGAAAACATGGCGTGTATGAACATAAGTGACTCACCTGTCCTCTTTGAATACATGGCATGTATGAACACAATTGACTCACCTGTCCTCTTTGAATACATGGCATGTATGAACACAATTGATTCACCTGTCCTCTTTGAATACATGGCATGTATTAACACAATTGAATCACCTGTCCTCTTTGAATACATGGCATGTATGAAGATAAGTGACTCACCTGTCCTCTTTGAATACATGGCATGTATGAACACAATTGACTCACCTGTCTTCTTTGAATACATGGCATGTATGAACACAATTGATTCACCTGTCCTCTTTGAATACATGGCATGTATGAACACAATTGAATCACCTGTCCTCTTTGAATACATGGCATGTATGAACACAAGTGACTCACCTGTCCTCATTGAAAAGATGAAATGTATGAACACAATTGACTTACCTGTCCTCCTTGAATACATGGCATGTATGAACACAATTGACTCACCTGTTCTCTTTGAATACATGGCATGTATGAACACAACTGACTCACCTGTCCTCTTTGAATACATGGCATGTATGAACACAATTGACTCACCTGTCCTCTTTGAATACATGGCATGTATGAACACAATTGATTCACCTGTCCTGTTTGAATACATGGCATGTGTGAACACAAGTGACTCACCTGTCCTCTTTGGATACATGGCATGTATGAACACAATTGACTCACCTGTCCTCTTTTAATACATGGCATGTGTGAACACAATTGACTCACCTGTCATCTTTGAATACATGGCATGTATGAACACAATTGACTCATCTGTCCTCTTTGAATGCATGCCCTGTATGAATACAATTGACTTACCTGTCCTCTTTGAATACATGGCATGTATGAACACAATTGACTCACCTGTCCTCATTGAATACATGGCATGTATGAACACAATTGACTCACCTGTCCTCCACAAAGCTTGATCAGCTGTACCAGTTGCTGCCTGGGAGGAGAGGCCCGCCCAGATATGTACACCTGGCCCGTGCTGGAGAATAACGTCTGCCGATAGAACTCAGACGTCCTCTCTCGCTCTAGACGAGACACCTGCCGACAGGGAGATACAATTTGAATAAAGAGCATTTGCAAAATTTGTGATGTATTTTGAAATGATTCAAGTGGTTTATTTGTAATGTAGTGTTAACTGAAGCTCAATTAGCCAAATGTTACTTACACTTCTTAAAATTATTTTTAAATCAAGCATATGATTTGTTTGCATGGAAAAATATTCATGTTTAAACAGTTGAAATCACCGGTTAATATTAACCAGAACAAAAGATATAAGTTGTATTTGCATAAACTCTATTCAGAAACACAATTGTTTCAATAAATTTCAAATTTAAATTATTAAAGACAATACTCAGTTCTTATTCTGAATACTCCAAACTCTCCAAATGCAATTTATCAAGATTGGTACTGTTCATATTTAAATGAATATTATACAAGAACATTTAAACAAGAGGGCTTTATGAACCATAAAAAACTCAGCCAAAATATCATTGGAAGAAAATTCTCTGAGCAAGTTCATGGGGAAATAAATAAGGCCCGTAGTCTATTCATAAGCTAATTAGTTAATTTAAACAAGAGCACCTCATAACGGGTGCCACGCTCAGCTGTGGGTGCAGTTTTGAATTAATGAAAGCTTGACAGATCTTTTTTTGAAGAGGTCACAGTGACCTTGACCTTTGACCCAAAGATGGGTGTGGCATGTAGAACTTATAAGATGCAGCTACATATGAAGTTTCAAATTTGTAGGTTGAAGCACTTTGATTTTAGAGCCAATGTTCAAAATCTTGACAAAATGTTAAGGTTTTAGCATGATGCGGACGGCGGACATGACATGACACGACGAGCTGGCTATGACAATACCTCGGGTTTTCTCCGAAAATAGCCGAGCTAAAAATGAGCTAGTTTTTGACACACCTGATCCCATTTCAAACTCAGCAGAGATATCATTGATCCGACAATTTTTCATTAACATGCTAAAGGGTGAAAATCTATGATTTCGCTGATTTAAGCGATTCGAAGCCGCAGGGGTTATTTTTGCGATCAATGTAAACTTGAGGAGAAAATTTGTGGGTGGGGGTAAGAATCTCCTTATCCGAGTTTGGCACAAAAGGTTTTGAAATGTTAAGCCCCATTTTAAACTATGATACATTTTTTAAACAAACACAAGCTGACTTTTTTTATGTAGTTATTAAGCATTTACATCACATATTTGTTCAAATTAAGTATAAACGGTCAGGAAAGAGTTGCACAAATGTTGTGTGGTAAACAAAAGATGAATGCTGTGAAAAATCCCTCAAAATACTGTGAAACCATTTATTTTCGTCAGCACGAAATTTCGTCCTTTGTAAAAAATGACTATTTCATCAGCACTTAAATTCGTTCATTTCTGGTTTTGAAAAAAGCGTCCGATTTGTTTGTAATGTTTGTAATACATGTAATACGCGGTTGCGAAAAAATCGTGCTGGGGAAAGAGGGGTGACACTTGGTAGTCACTTGCAGGAGGTGGGCCTTGTTTGGCATATGCCATTTAACAAGTCTGTTATTTCAGGTGATAGTAACTTCCCTTATTATTTTATGTCATTGACACGTTCTTTGTTATGATTAGCGGATAAGTGGGACTGAATAACCGTTAACGAGTGTTTTAAACAACGAAGCCAATTGCCAATTAGTCTTTTTCCATTACAATCATGGACAACCAAACACAAATCAATATGTTCTTTATTAATTTGTAATAAAAGCGCAGAATATATTTCAGTCAGGTGTTGATCACACATCGTCATATTTTAATTGCGTTTAATAGTATTGTCTTTAATCCGGATTCGCCGCGTGTTGGCTGTATAATCTTCAACACCCCTGAAAAACACAATACACACAATGGGTAATAAAGTTGTTAACCATTAGTGCTAATCAACACTATTATACCTAAACGAAGTCGACGCATTCGATACAGCCTTATTGCATTCGCATTTTACAGAAAAATGTCAGTTGTCAGTATACTGTATAATGTACACCCCTTTGTGTCAAAACCGGATTTAACTTGAGTGTGAATAGTCGACTGTTTCATGTTCTTTGTATCAATCCCATCCGGGTATCTGTATTATAAGTATACCAGTCTACAAACAAGGTGCGCGCTTCCGCATATGGGTATTCGGACGTTAAAAAAATTGACCTACGGTTTAGCGTTCACGCCGTGGAACGCATTTAGCAATATAACTCGTTATTTTTCTCATTATTTCTTTACTTCCCAAAAATTCTAGTGGCTTATAACTTACCTTGCAATCTTTTTTTCTCGCATTTTGCGAGTGTGCGAGTGTTAATTTCGAGCCCTGCGTATATGCGTGGATTACGCTGGATTTAAATGCCTCATGCCTACGGTAATTCAGTCTTATTTGTTTCAAATATGGGACATGATTGTTCGTTAGGATCTTGAATTCGTCCATTGGTCGAAGGACGAAAAAGACGAAAATTAATGTCTGACGAATAATAATGGTTTCACAGTAGTTTAAATAAACATTTATTACTAAATTACTTGCAAACAAGAATTTGTATCAGCAGTCAAACACAAGTTTCATTGACTGGATTGGGGATGAATACTGGTATGTTAAGGATAAAACCCAAAAGAAACTGTATTACTAAAAAGTTGACATCCTTGAAAAGCTTAAGACATAATATTCCAAGCCATAATTTACTATGGTGGTATGGATGAGGCATTTAAAATATTGCAGTGCAAAAAAAAGTATTCAAAGTCACAAAATAATACTCTATGAGTGGAACACCAGCAAAGACGCAAACAATACCAGAGGCAACTTTTGAATAAGGAATATCAAGCCACGCACAAATTTTTTTCTAAGTTTTTCTGTAATTTTAATTGTAGCCCAAATATTTTATCCGGTATTACCCAGTTTCAAACTCAATCGAGATATCATTGAGACAAATGTTCTGGCCAAATTCATGCAGATTGGGTCATAAATGTGGACTCTATAGTGTTTAAAGTTTTTTCCTTTATTATCCCCACCCTTTTCAGAGAGAAAGTGTGGATTATGTGATTATCTCTGCCATCCGTCCTGGCCACTATCTCCTCCTACACTTTTGCACTAAAACCTTGAAACTTACAAACATGGTAGCTATGAATGAGCATATGAGCGACCCTGCACTATTTGGAATTTTGATCTGACCCCTGGGTCAAAAGTTATGGGGGTTGGGGTGGGGCCAGGTCAGAGATTTTCCTGTGACTGCGATTAGAAAAAGGCTCATAACTAATGTGTCCCTTCAGATATTGTTTTTATATTTGGTATGTATCTAGACAACACCTATTCATGTGAATACCATTTTTTACCCCTGTGACATTGAACTTGAGGGCAGCGTTCAGGTTTCAAAATCTGCTTTCGCGATTCGAAAAAGGCTTATAACTACTGTGTCCCTTCAGATATTGCTTTCATATTTGGTATGCATGTGTATCTGGAAAACACCTTTCCATGGGCATAAAATTTTTGACCCCTGTGACCTTGAACTTGAGGTAAGCGTTCAGGTTACGAAATCTGTGACCGCGATTCGAAAAAGGCTCATACCTACTGTGTCTCTTAAGATATTGCTTTCATATTTGGTACGCAAGTGTATCTGGACAACACCTTTCCATGCGCATTAAATTTTTTAAATTTGGGTACGTATTCAGGTTTCGAAATCTGCCACCGTGATTTAAAAAAAGCTCATAACGTCTGTGTCCCTTCAGATATTGCTTTCATATTTGATACGCATGTGTATCTGGACAAGACCTTTT
Source organism: Dreissena polymorpha (assembly GCF_020536995.1). NCBI lineage: Eukaryota > Metazoa > Mollusca > Bivalvia > Myida > Dreissenidae > Dreissena > Dreissena polymorpha. The sequence goes on along the minus strand of NC_068370.1, from coordinate 42,660,921 downwards.
CATGCGTATAATTTTTTTTACCCCTGTGACCTTGACCTAGAACTCAGGGTCCGCGTTTAGAGTTTGATATCTATTATGTGGTTATCTCTGCTGTCTGTCCGTCCATCCAGGCCACTATCTCCTCCAATACTATAAGCACTAGAACCTTGAAACTTACACACATGGTAGCTATAAGCATATGTGGGACAGTGCACTATTTGGAAATTTGATCTGACCCTTGGGTCAAAAGTTATAGGGGTTGGGTTGGGAATGGGTCAAAGATTTTTACTCATTTTTTTAGGTTATTTTACATTAACTTCTTAATTTCTAAACCGATTTACTACAAAATTGATTCTGAACATCTCTTATGACAATAGGATCAATCTCAACTATGCATGGCCCATTTACCAACCCTGGGGCGCCCTTGGGTAAAACATGCGGCGTGGGGATACTCGTCGGCCTCTGCTGCTCCATTTCTAGTTTTACCAAGTGACATAGTTTTTTACCCTATGTGACCAACTTTCAAACTTGGCCAGGATACATTTATGTATCATCAGGACAAATGTTCTTACTATAGTTTCTTGAAGGTTGGGCAATAAATGTAGCCTTTAGAGTGATCACAAGTTTTTTCTTTAATTTAACACAGTGATCTCTATTCAAACTCAGCCAGGATAACACATATTCTGATCAATTTTCTTGAAGAAAGGGCAAATTATGCTGAATGACTTATAAGTAAAGAGTTTGCAAGGCAAATGTTGACAGAGGACAACAAACAAGGAAAAAATCAATCACAAAAGCTCACCATGAGAAAAATAAAAATAAAAACAAGAGATGTGTTTGTCAGAAACACAATGCCCCCTTCTGCGCCGCTTTGAAGCCATATATTTGACATTTGACCTTGAACGATGACCTTGACCTTTCATCACTCAAAATGTGCAGCTCCATGAGATACACATGCATGCCAAACATCAAGTTGCTATCTGAAGCAACATAGAAGTTATGAGCATTTTTCAAAACCGAAGTGCGAAACCGAAATGCAAAGTGTGACGGAAAGACAGACAGAGAGAGGGATGGTCCAATCACTATATGCCCTCCTTCGGGGCCATAAAAACAATCCTGTTTCTAAGCATTCTTATGGAAAACCTCTGAAAACCAGAAGAAATTTAAATATCAAAGAAGTTAAAACCTTGCAAGTTGGAAAGAATTGATGGGCCTCAAATTCCTCCTCCGCTATCCAGCAGCTTTTATCCAGTGACCTCAACACCTGCAATGAAACATAGTGACATCAATGAAACTCACTGACAACAATAAGAAATCAACTACTAGAAAGAAAGCAGTCACCTTTTTTGCATAGAAAAAAAATATCACTGAACTAAACATTGAATACAAAATTGACAATGATCACAATAAAATGGCCCTAATCCTGCTTCTGTGATTTTATGTATTTAACCCTTTGCATGCTGGGAAATTTGTCGTCTGCTAAAATGTCATCCGCTGACTTTCTAAAATTAGCATTTCCTTTGATTTTTTTCAAAGAATACTATCAGAATAGCAAACAGTTTGGATCCTGATGAGACGCCACGTTCTGTGGTGTCTCATCTGGATCCAAACTGTTTGTAAAGGCCTTTCAAAGTTCCAGCACTGAAAGAGTTAACTCAACAAATATTCTCTACATACACTACACACAAATGTTTGTTTTACCTGAGACTTTCAGTCTATCAACCAGTTTTCAATGTACTTAAGTTCCCATCAGATTTCAAACCTCTTTCATCATGATCAAAGGACCATTGCCTTTACAACTTGTCCATTTAAGTATGCATAAACCCAACTGAGCAATAATTTAATTTTATCTGAACTGAAAAGAAACACTTATAACTGGATAAAACCCAACAGTCTACCAGGCTCCAGGGCTCGACATTAACTTTTGAAGCCACTTGTCCAGTCGGACAAGTAGCCACTTGTCCAGTCGGACAAGTAGACCATAATCCTGACCAAAAAGCAACTTGTCCTGACCATTATATCTTATTCTGCTCAGTACTTTTCAAAATAATGAAATAATACAAAATGCTCAAATCATAAAGACTTGAATTGTTCAAAATACATGTAAACATAATTGTAAGCAATTTCAAAACAAAAAGAACTGACTAGAATAACAGGTAAACTCAAGATTATTGATCTTTAAACATTATACAAAGCCATAATACCTGACAAAAACTTGTGTGTTGCCACCATAAAACAGAAAATGTTAAAAGTGATGTATATGTACAGTACTTAACTGATATTTAAAAAAAAAATCATTCTATACATAGAGATGACGTCACTACGTAAATTGTCTGTAAGATCGGTGTGTACCGGTGTTGTAAAATGCATATTCTTTACAAGGGAGAATATTCTTGTTATCTTGGCAAAGAAAAAAATTGTTAAGGGTTGCTTCCCTTGTGAACAGTACAGTGTAGTTCATGCATCACATGGAACTATCGGAATATCTCGGGCTTTGACGATTAAACGTATACAAAATATACTCGGAAAAGTTAAGTGATATCTCCACAGAAATAATGGCTTTAAAGGCATTATTTCTAAGTTATACAATTATAATGACCACTTGTCCCGTCGGACTAGCAAATTCTTTATTTACTTGTCCGAACGAACAATTTGGTTGTCCCCGACATTTGGACTACCTTTTATGTCGAGCCCTGGGCTCCTGCTCAGAAAAAGTAATTTAAAGACCAGCCCAGTAACTCCCTACAGTCCTCAACTCACCCATTCCTTGGTGACAAGCCATATCCCTCTAGCCAGACACTGCAGCACATTGAGTGTTCTACGCGGCTGCCCGCAGATCACATGGGTGGTTGTCTCGTTGACGTTCTCAGAGATGACAAACCCTCCAAGCTTCTTGACCACTGATATCACCACATCTTGCTCACTGATGATATAGAGGAGATTGGTTAGCTTTTAATGTGAGTACATTTCATAATATCACTGGAAAGGGAACCATCCATGGTTCTATAAGCCCTTGTTGGAATGTAAGTGCAAAAATGTAACCTTTTTATTCAGTGATTCTGATAGCATTATCACATTGAAAAGAAATCATTTTTGATGCTTTGGATAATTGTTCATGCATTTAAATACAAATATTCTAGCACCATATGGTTTATTTCCTGGATTATTTTCTGTATTACATTATATAATTTAAAATATAGCATGAAATAAACCAAACAGCATCGGGTAACTTATGAAATTCGGTTAGTTTGTGATGTTATCCAAATGGGCAAAATTATTTATGTTCATTAAGACAGAAAAGGTACTCACTGTGAATGTAGACTTGTCATAACAATGGAAGGTCGTATATTTTTTCTGCTGCCAGAACTGTTTAGTTTGCCCCTTCTCCCACTAGAGTCTGATTCCGAGGAAGTCTGGTTTGACCCAGACTCAGAGGCAGTTTTAGAGGCACTCTGTTTTCTTCCCTTGGTTTTCGTCCTTTCTTTCGTTAAATTAAATTCATTAACGCTTTTACGACCCGGCTGAAGGACAGAGGGCATGTTAGAGTCAGTATAGGCGCGTGACATGGACATAGACAGTGTTGTCTCACGGATTGAACAAACAAGACTATTCTCCTTCGTGAGATTCAACTGTGTTGTAATGTCCTGAATTTGTGTTATCTGACTAGGTTTGAGAATATTCCTTTCACAAGAAGTTGTATCACCCTCAATGTAGGTATCATTAACAAGAGTTTTCTTTTTTTTCGAGGTGTTTTCCCTTGGGGGATTTGTGCTTTTTGCTCCTTTCGCAGACCCATAGTCAACATCATCCATACTTTTGGTATATCTTTGTTTTTTTGAAATACTAACAGTCTTTTCTTCATATTTCTTACCTTTTTTATCAACAATATTGTTAGATACAACTTTAGACTGCCTATTTGCTTGGGTTTTTCCATTTGCAACACTCTCAAGATCTTCACTTACATTGATTCGTTTAGCATTTAGGTCTTTTGTCTCATTTTTTGTATTTTTGGTAACACCCTTTTTTCCCTGACTTGGCACCAACTGCGGCCTTTCAACTTCTGAACACTTTGTCGGCTCCACCAGAACTGAATGCTGATCATTTAGATCAGTCAAAGACATCAACTTTCTTTTCATTGTCTTTTTACCAGGTTTCGACACATCAGGACCCCCAGTTAGATGAGCTTCGATATCCTTATTTACTTTCTGTGAATTAACAACAGCTATACTTCGCCTTTCTTTAATTGGTTTCTTTGTTGTCTCCAATGTAAGATCAGAAGATGATTTTGATCTATTGCTTATCAATCTTTTCCCAGTAGTTGTTGTTTTTGTTTTAACATCTAGAGTTTGATTAATGTCAACCTCCAGTTTATCATCAGCTTTGGATGACATATCCTTGTGGTCTTTAGATGCATCGCTTTTACCAGGTTTTGGTGCAACTTTGTTGTTCTGTGGTTCAAGGTCTACATTATCAACCTGACTAGCTGTTACCAAATTAGTCTCATCCAATTCATCAACAACCTGTTTTATGGACATTCTTCGTGTTGACCGCCTTCTGTTTATCTTGGAAGGGATTTCTATGATTTCTATATCATTTTTACCTTTATCAACCCCCGTTTCATTTTGTTTACGTTCTAAACTATCATCAAATTCAACAGACTGCTGTTTATTTTTAGATTTTATCTTCGCATGTGAATCTGGTAACTTGTCTTTTGTTTCCATCATTGACTTTCTTCTAGGTGCTCTCCTGAGCTTTTCCTTTGAAAGTTCAGCTGATTCAGTAACTGCACATTCTGAGGACATGTAAGCATTACAATGCCTTTCTGCTTCACTTTTGCTCACGTTTCCCTCGATGCTAACGGGTGGTTCAGATTTTTTATCAATTTGTGTACTAGACATTCTCCCTTTAGAATAATTTCCCGCTTCACCAGCTATTGGGATAATGGGAGAAATATCTGAAAAATCTTTTACTGCTCTATCTTCTCCATTTGCATTGGTAGTCATTTTTTCTCTTACAATTGTGAGAACTTCATCATCATTGCTTTCAATATTTTTGTCAATGCTTTTTTTCTTACCTATACCATGTTTCACAATATTGTCTGAAAATGGGTTTTCTGATTGCATAAAATTATAATCTACTCTTGGCTTTGCGACGCGGTTTATTTCCTGAGAGTTCCTGGAGTGTCCACTTGAGTGTTCAAAGCTGCCTGGACTAGATGTAATACTGTCATTAAGTGTGGAGGTGATGTTCTCAGCCAGCTGCATGATATCTTTATCAATTGAACTATCTCTGACTGGATCTTCAACTGCAAAGGGTATTTCATCAATAATCAAATATGTTGGAAACATTATTCAGCAGAATAACTCTAGTTAAATTTATATTTGCTGACGTGGAATTTAATTAAAATGCCAGATAAAAGGCTACACACTTAAATGTTTGTTGGAACCACTAAAACCAATGAAAATTAGTCTCCAACAAATATCATTGGTTTCATAGCCACTTTTTCGTCTTATGCAAGATCTTTACAGGTCTCGTACACATATCAAGAAATTCTCCTAGTACATAAACACTTGTTATCAAGCACTAGCCTAAGAAGGTATCCTTCACAAAAAGTATGACCTTGCTATGCAAAAATCAAGAATAACGCATACTTGTCTTCAAAACAAGAAGAAAAGTTTCAAGCCAAAGTAGAAATTGTGTTCTTATCAGTACACTCTTAAAATTTACAAACACTGTATCATTAGAAGATGAATATGAATGTTCAAAATTTTAGAAGAAAATGCTAGACAGCAGTCTGGGTAACACACTGTCACAATTAAATGAGCTGCGTTCTGAAAAAACTGGGCATAATGCATGTGCGTAAAGTGTCGTCCCAGATTAGCCTGTGCAGTCCCCACAGGCTAATCAGGGACGACACTTTCCGCTTTTATGGTATTTTTCGTTTAAAGGAAGTCTCTTCTACACGAAAAATCCAGTTAAGGCGGAAAGTGTTGTCCCTGATTAGCCTGTGCGGACTGCACAGGCTAATCTGGAACGACACTTTACGCACATGCATTATGCCCAGTGTTCTCAGAACGTGACTCAAATAAACAAATACTAACAGAAGAGATTTTTCTGGAGCTGTTTAAGGTAGGCCTGTCTCTCCTCTGTCTCTGCATCAATATCAGCTTCAAACATAGCCCCACTTTCAACTGAATCAAACCAGTGAAAAGACTTTTATTGTCCAGTGCTAAATCATGGAACATTTTCTTAACTCTTTCAGTGCTGGAACCAACTTTTTTGAAGGCCTTTGCAAACAGTTTGGATCCAGATGAGACACTACAGAACGTGGCGTCTCATCAGGATCCAAACTTTTTGCTATTCTGATAGTATTCTTCGAAAAAAATGAAGAAAATGCTAATTTTAGAAATTCAGCAGACGACATTTAAGAAGACGACAAATTTCCCAGCATGCAAAGGGTTAAAAGCTTACTGTATCAAAATGCCATGACTGTTACAATTATGCAGCTTTGAAATTTCTGTTACACATATAGCACTCAAATGAGAGCTGTCCCAATACAGGGCATAAGAGAAATCTTCCACTTTGATATTGTAATGTTTATTTTTTGTAAGTCATATTAAGTTTCAACCTATTTATTTTAGCTTGATGACATGAAAAGCCAAAGGCTAATAGAGACTTTAGAGTCTGTTTCCTGGGTTAACCAGTACTTAGTGGCTTTTGAAGGAGATTTAAAGATTGCCCTCCCAAAGTGGGGATCAAGCCCTTACCCTCCCGGTCTATCAAGGGACACCATATCCACTACACCAGTCATATTATATAATGACAGTGAAAACAAATTTCATGCTGATTACCTTTTAATGTTTTAATTTAATTGCTTTAGAAGTATGGAAGTATTACCTTCAAAAACCTGTTAAATGGTATGTGGACAAACTGAATGACCGAGTTGGACACAATTGACACCAAATTACCAAAAATCTTCAGAATTTTTTTCACCATTTTGGGAATCCCTTTGGATTGGGAAGCATTGCATGGTTTTGACTAAAATTGGGAAATGATTGTTGTTGATTTTTTGCTAACAAACACTTTAATTTGAGACTAAAAGGGATTTAAATATGAATTTACTACAGGTCAACTATTAAAGCTGGATTGGACATAAACTGAATGTTGTTGATACAAGTTATTTATTTTTAATTATTTTTGTGTAAACCTTAAATTTGTTGGTACCATTTGGAAAAAACATATACTAGTACTTATTTCCATTGGGAATGGGTCCCTTCACAGGCCCAAAATTTCAACAAAACAAGAGCTGTCTCCATCGGAAGACATATGCCCCCAAAAATGCTTTTGCAAAACCTAAATGCAGATTACAAAACCTAAACACGGACCCTAAGTTCAAGGTCAAAGGGGTCAAAATTTTTGTGCCTATGGAAATGCCTTGTCCATATACACATGCATACCAAATATGAAAGTTACATCTGAAGCGACATAGAAGTTATGAGCATTTTTCGAAACCTAAACGCAAAAGTGTGACAGACAGATGGATGGAAAGACAGACAGACGGACAGTGCAATCACTTTATGCCCACCTTCAGGGGCATAAAAAAATCACTGCAGTCTACTGTGGTATAATCCAATATAGTTATTCTGAAGAGAGTTTTCTAAATAAATACTATAAATCATTATGTAATGTTACCTTGTTTGGCCAGTTTCAGTTTCTTGAGCTTCTCTCTCATACTGGGGGGCGTGTCAGGTATAGTGAGCCGTATAGGGGTGAGCACAAACCCTTCCTCCTACAAACATTACATCATATTTAACATGAGATAGTGTTCAGATTTGATATATTATTAGTAAACATTACCCATTGTATCATAGGATTTGTATTTCAAAAGCATAAAATTGCATAAGACATTATGTTTCTTTCACTTGCACTACATAGTCATAGGATTCGGGTTGCATTGAATTGTCACTTCTTAAAAAAAACACGTCATATCAGACATCAAATAAAAACAGCCAGTTGTTTTACTAAGCACATATATCATACCACTATAAATGTTTACGTACAACAATATAGTTATTGTATTGCATCATCGTTACAATTGCATGAAATGTGTGTTTGAACCCAGGATTGATGTGAAGCTTTTTTTTATATATAAATCTCACAGCCTGAGATGTTAAAAGAAAATCTCCAACACTAGCCAGATATCAAAACAACCCCAGTAGCAGAGACAGTCAACTATTGACCATTTTGACTACTATTAGCGTACAAATTTAACAAAGAAAATCATAAAATGTTGATGACTATGTAAATATTAAGTAACTGTAATCTTATCAGAGGCAACGTGGGAATGGCTTTTTCAACCAGCATAAAACCAGAACAGCCTGACAGTCACTCACAGGCTGTTCAGGTTCTATGCTGTTTGCTACTCATCAGTATTTTAGGATTAGAAAGTACTCCTTTCAACTTGGATCTTTTTAGAATTTTTTTTTATTTTATTTTCAGGCACTACAAATGGGCAAAATAAAAGTTACAGACTTATCCTAACACCCTGACCTACCGATGACCTGGGCTGGGTGTCCATGACGAGCACGTTTGACCTCCGTGCACTGGAGGGTGTCTGGTCCTGGGAGGACAGGTACTTACTGATGGCCTCCAACTTCTTACGTTTACGCTTTAAGCGCTCCGTGCTGTTGGCCAGCTCCTCCTCAAAGTCCAGAGGCTGCATTGACTTAGCCTTCTGAACAATGAAAACAACATGTGTGCCTTACTCTGGGAATATGGGGTTTAATGCATATATGTAAAGTGTCGTCCCAGATTAGCCTGTGCAGTCTGAACAGGCTTATCAAGGACGACACTTTCCACTTTTGAGAATTGTTTGTTTGATGGAAGACTTTTTAAGCCAAAAATCCAGGATTTGCGGAAAAGGTTGTCTTTGATTAGCATGTGCAGACTGCACAGGCTAATATGGGACGACACTTTACGCACATGCACAACGTCCACATTTTCTCATAGAAAGGCTCCATACTGTTGCCTAACTGTTGGTCAGCTCCTCCTTAAATCCCAGAGTCTGCATTGACTTCTGAACAACCAAAACAACATGTGTGTTATAAGGATCTTCCACGCCTGATCTGCAGCTGGAGTAAGCCCCAACACTACTACCTAATTGACTTATTATAATCACACAATTTTTACTTAATTGGAAAACAAGCTGAAATATCCAGCTTTTATTTTTTTAACTGAAAGGCATTAAATTTGCCTGTGGGAGGAACTCAAGTACTAGGTGGAAATCCCACCTGTGCAGACTTGGTTTTTAGAAAAAACAACAACGCAAACCCCTCTTATGTTTTATATTTTGAATTGTTACTTTTAATAATACTTACATTTACATGATGTCTTAATCTAACTTCACATAATAACTTTTTTTATGATCATATTTGAAGAGCAAGTTTAGTGAAAAACTATTTCAAAAACAAGAATACCAGGGCAAGATGCTCCCCAAGGATACACTTTTTCAATACATCTGTAAGACCAGAAAAGGATGAACATGTCCTCTTTAACCCTTTGCATGCTGGGAAATTTGTCGTCTGCTAAAATGTTGTCTGCTGAATTTCTTAAATTAGCATTTTCTTCATCTTTTTCAATGAATACTATCAGAATAGCAAACAGTTTGGATCCTGATGAGACGCCACGTTCTGTGGCGTCTCATCTGGATCCAAACTGTTTGCAAAGGCCTTCAAAATTCGGTTCCCGCACTGAAAGGATTAAAGAAATTATGCATATAACATTCCCATCATAAGGGCCTGAGATCTCCAGCAGAAATGAAAATTAGCATAATCATAATCAAAAGACAATAACTCCCATTAAAAATTATTAGACCAGAACAACCTGATATATATCATGTTTCATAAAACTGGGATTACTTGTGCCTAAGATCATTGACAGACGGGAGGACAGACTGACTTACACTGTGAATGGTAAAAATGATTATCAGGGAAATGTGTTTCAGATCTATACAAAGAGGTGACTATATGCTTTCCACTTTTGAGGAGCATAAAATACACAGATGGAAGGATGGAAATCAATGGCAGAAACAATAATGGTGATTTTTTTTTCAAACCCATGCAAAGTCCATTCCATCAAAATTATAATAAGAACATAATTATAATGGATGGAAAAAGGGCAACTATATTCTCATAGAATTGATAAATATAACACCTGACTTCTTACTTACCTTGAGTTTGGTCATGAGGAGTGGCGTCCCCTTCAGGTGAGGAACCACTGCAGGATACATCCTCTCTGAGACCCTCTCCTGGTTCAACTTGCAACTGTAAGGCAAACAATCATACATGCAGGCTGCAGTCATTACACAGACATCTTTAGAGGTTAATTTGACATTATACAATAATGATTACCATCTGACTTTTAACAAAAAAGTGAACATGTACTTTAGAAATTAAGACATCTCTGGTGACACCCGACAACAAGATCTAGCCATATTTTTTCTGAAAAATTTGTATGTAACGTTTTACAATAAGTGGCATACTTGAGACAAAGTTAAGTTGCAATGTTAGAACTGTTTCAAAGTTGATGGGTGTTGTATGAGAAAGTGTTTATGGCTGTTTATTTCATATATGATATAATTTTCAATCAAAGCTTGTAAAACTTTTACAATAAAATGTTTGTGCACGTCATTGCAATCTTGAAACAAGAGCACCGCCATGCGGGTGCAGACCGCTCATCTATTTTTCTTTTTAAAGGTGAAGGGACCTATCTCAATTTCAATCACAAAGGAGGGAGGGGTGGAGTGGAGAGGGTGTATAGTGTGGGGTTGTGGTCACTATTAAATTATCTTTCAAAAATGAAAAGAAATGCAAAAAAAAACATGTTTCATAAAAAAAAAAAATGGGGGGGGGGGTTGGGGCGGGGTATAGTGTGAGGGTGTGGTGGTTATTTATTAGATGGTCTTTGAAAAAAAAAAGAGGAGGTGGATTTGGGGGGGGGGGGGGGCGGGGGGATGGTTTGGGTGGAGTCTATTGTGGTATGTCAAATAAGAGTTGTTTTGTCAAAGTATCAATCAAATTTAATCATAAAAAAAGAAGTTATGGCAATTTTAGCAAAATTTCATAATTTGACCTTGAGAGTTAAGGTCATTCAAAGATCAAGGTAAAATTCAACTTGCCAGGTACAGTAGCCTCATGATAGCATGAAAGTATTTGAAGTTTGAAAGCAATAGCCTTGATACTATAGAAGTAAAGTGGATCTAAACACAAAATTTAACCATATATTCAAAGTTACTTAGTCAAAAAAGGGCCATAATTCCGTAAAAAACGACAACTAGAGTTATGCAACTTGTCCTTTACTGTCCCCTTATGATAGTTTGTGAGTGTTCCAAGTATGAAAGCAATATCTATGATACTTTAGGGGTAAAGTGGACCAAAACACAAAACTTAACAAAATTTTCAATTTTCTAAGTATAAAGGGCCCATAATTCCGTCAAAATGCCAGTCAGAGTTACATAACTTTGCCTGCACAGTCCCCTTATGATAGTTAGTAAGTGTTGCAAGTATGAAAGCAATAGCTTTGATACTTTAGGAATAAAGATGACCTAAACACAAAACTTAACCAAATTTTCAATTTTCTAAGTATAAAAAGGGCACATAATTCTGTCAAAATGCACACCAGAGTTATCTTACTTTGCCTGCCCAGTCCCCTCATGATAGTAAGTTAGTGTACCAAGTTTAAATGCAATAGCTTTGATACTTTATGAGAAAAGTGGACCTTAACGCAAAACTTAACCGGACGCCGACGCCAACGCCAATGTGATGACAATAGCTCATAATTTTTTTTCAGAAATAGATGAGCTAAAAAACTTCAGCTACATGTAATCCTGTTAAATCAGAAATGAGAATATTTGGCCTGTTAGCTTTCTTTTGGAGATGGGGACCTTTGCAATTTTTGGGGGGAAAAATTTAAATAAAAATATACATTTAGTGCACTTAACTTGACTTTAGGGAAAAACTGCATTGTTTGGAAGATACTTTGTGACGTCTTAATGATAAACAGCAATTTTTGTAAAGGAAAAAAAATCTGGATACTCACTTTTCCACCCAAAGGACAGACACTAGGTGAACGCCTTTTTTCGTGGCCTTGTTTAGGGTCCTCTTACTTCCTTCCTTAAACACAACATGGGTCACGTTGTCCTCAAATTTCCGCACCACAGTTGCCCCCAGTTGTTCAAGCTCCCGCCGTACAGACTCCGAGCGGTTGTCATTGCCAGTCCGCACCTCTGCATATGCCACAACATCTGAAAAATAGTTATTAAAAATTTCCATAAACATTTCAGAAGAGCAATTCATGTTTCTGTGTCAGCTAGAAATCTATGCACACAAATTCTATGCAGGTATTGAGGTTTAAAATAGTGGCTAGCCCCACTTAGTGCAGAATACATAATGAAATAATGTACATATGGCTTCATGTATATTAGCAAGAACTCATAATAAACCAGGTTGGCATATTGACTGGTCAATTGAGTATTGGTGGTCAATACCCGGTAAAAACCGGTAAATACTGGTCGATTGAAAATTATAGCATTTAAACATCACAAAGGAAGACTTTAAGCTATTCTATATTAGATCAATCAATTATCTGTAATTGATAAACTTTTTTTAGTTATTTATTGTAAAAAAAAACTTTAAAGCTGTAAAAAATTACTTCTTTATTATTTATGGTAACAGCCTGAAATACATAAGGACTAAGTCAATATCTTTATCTCAGTGTATCACATCTGTTTATACTAAAGTATTATTTCTATTGTAGTTACCATAGTATTTCACTGATGTATTGATATACATGTATCTATTTGATTATTGGTTCAAAATGCACATGGCATTTTTGGTTGCATGCAAACTTGCCCAAAAATGCAACATGAATAAAATATTTAATATTAGATTATTTTCAAGGTTCCCAGAGTTAAAATTTTCTTTAGCCCCCCCCCCCCAATTTGTGCCTTTTTTCGCCAAAATATTCTGAATAATATAAATATTCTGAGCCTCTTTGTGAGTTAGGCCAAAATAAACAAGAGCACCGCCTGCAAGTGCAGACCGCTCATCTATTTTTCTTTTTAAAGGTGAAGGGACCTATCTCAATTTCAATCACAAAGGAAGGAGGGGTGGAGTGGAGGGGGATGTACAGTGTTGGGGTGTGGTCATTTAATTACAGTTTCTTCCAAAAAAAAAAAATGCACTTTTTTTGGGGTGGGGGGGGGGGGGGTGGGGGGGATTCTTGGGTGGGATGGTTGGACAGTATTTCAAAAATAAAACAATACAAAAAATATTTTTGTTTTTTAACCATGTTAAAAAAAAAATTTGGGGGGGGGGGTTGGGTTGGGGGGGGGTATAGTGTTAGGGTGTGGTGGTCATTAATTAGATGATCTTTAAGAAAAAAAAAATTGGGGGGGGGATTCGGGTGGGTGGAGTCTATTTTGGTATGTCAGGTAAGAGTTGTTTTGTCAAAGTATCAATCAAATCTAATCATAAATAAAGAAGTTATGTCAATTTTAGCAAAATTTAATAATTTGACCTTGAGAGTCAAGGTCATTCAAAGGTCAAGGTTTAATTCAACTTGCCAGGTACAGTACCCTCATCTCATGATACATAGCATGAAAGTATTTGAAGTTTGAAAGCAATAGCCTTGAAACTTTAGAAGTAAAGTGGATCTAAACACAAAATTTATCCATATATTCAAAGTTACTAAGTCAAAAAAGGGCCATAATACTGTAAAAATGACAACCATGACTATGCAACTTGTCCATTACTGTCCCCTTATGATAGTTTGCGAGTGTTCCAAGTATGAAAGATATATCTATGATACTTTAGGGGTAAAGTGGACACAAAACTTAACCAAATTTTCAATTTTCTAAGTATAAAGGGCCCATAATTCCGTCAAAATGCCAGTCAGAATTACGTAACTTTGCCTGCACAGTCCCCTTATGATAGTTAGTAAGTGTTGCAAGTATGAAAGCAATAGCTTTGATACTTTAGGAATAAAGTAAACCTAAACACAAAACTTAACCAAATTTTCAATTTTCTAAGTATAAAAAGGGCACATAATTCTGTCAAAATGCACGCCAGAGTTATCTAACTTTGCCTGCCAAGTCCCCTCATGATAGTAAGTAAGTGTACCAAGTTGCATAGTATTTCTACTTTATGAGAAAACTGGACCTAAACGCAAAACTTAACCGGACGCCGACGCCAAGGTGATGACAATAGCTCATATTTTTTTTTTTTTAAATAGATGAGCTAAAAATAGGTCCGTTTCCGGTCGCCCGACCATGTCTCACGAATCGGCGCCGACACACAACATTTCATTGGGGTCGCCCCAAAATTTTCTTCTTTCTTATTTTCATTTTCGTTCACATATAAGATGTAATATCAAGCATACAAAGCATATATATATATACATGTATTTCTTATTAAAAGCCCCCCCCCCCCCAAAAAATAAATAAAGAAAATCCCTACCTACCGATCCTGTTTTTTCCCCCAAGGAGACCAGAAACGGACCAATTTTTTTATTTTGGCCTTAGCCATTCTAAGATCAAAGTCTTCAATGCGATACAATTAATTTATTGTTTGTTTTATAACTGTCCGCAGTATGCCAAAACATGCATATTGCAACTCTTCCGTATCGAAAACATACTTTACACGTACCTCTTCTGTAGAATTAATACATATATATATTTCTTATAATCCCATATAACCTGCTATGTATGTAGTAGCTGATAAGCCTCATTACTGCTAAATAAACTTTAATAATAGAAACTGAAATGGGTGGTCAATATTAACAGGCTTCATTTGAGCCCGTTTTTTCCGTCCAGAACTGTTTGGTTACATCATAAATAGCTTGATGTCCAACATTTTGTGAATTTTAAGCTGGTGTGTTAACCACAAAATTTTGGTTCAGTGCCGAGTTTGTGGAAAATTCTACGATTTAATAAATTGAAAAAATAAATATGTTAAGGCATTTTGCAAAAACAGACAATTTACATTGGTTACAAGTCAATGATGTAACAGATTGGACACCACTGTAGCAAACATGATTTGCATACGAAATCTTAAAATATTCTCGTTGAAATAAACGGCATTGATTTGTCATCACGGCGTTTCGACCTCATCGTTGGTCCTATCAAAACATTTGTACCTAGACGCTTCACAAGTTATGTAAAAACAGTTTGAGATCTGACTTCATGATGTAACATATTGGACACGAACTGTAACATCACTATTCATAAAAAATAATGATTGTCTGACTGAAAATTGTATAGGTTTGTGCCTTTTTTAAGTTTTATATCCAAGAAATAACCTTTATTGATAATATTGAAATAAAGGTAAGTAGCCCAAGATTTTTTGGTAGAGTTATGGAAACAGGAAACCATGGGCACTATAAAAGGAATACCTTTTCTGTCCAGTATCCGCATGTATTTGTTACAAATTTGTGTACAAACAGAGTAAAACTTGGTAGTTTTATGATATTTATCAACAAGTTTTATGTTAATCTTATCAAATATGGCCACAACATTTTTCAAATACATTCATGAAATTTATATTTGACATGTTTTTCGGGATGTAACTAAAAAGTGCTGGACGGAAAAAACGGGCTCGTTTCAATATAAGGCATAAGTAAATAATTTTTTCTTATTTGTCACAGATTGTATTTAAGGATTTTAATTTTAAATTTTGAATTTTTTTCCCTGCACAGGTGTATCAACTTATAAAAATAATTATTTAACCAGTAATGTTCAGTATCTTTTTATTTCCTGTTAAATTTTAAGCAATTAAACATTGAATCAAATATATATTTTGTTACAAATATTTGATTTTATAAAAAAAAAACACAAGCAAGAAGAGATTCCAAATCTGGCCTGTAAATGAGCCCCATATTTATTGCCAGTGCCAGGAAAACTTTTATTTCAGCAGATATTACCTCTCCCAATTTTTCTCAATCTTGAGTGTTGGTTTGATAGGCCAATAAACACCGCAGAAGCATATATGCAGTTAAATTGAACAAGGTAATAAATGAAGGCATCAGGTATGACAAATTTCAAGAATTTTCATGTTTTGGTAACTTGACATTAAAAAAATGGTTTCAGATTTGCAAATTTTGGTAGTAGTTATTTGTGAAGAAACAGTAATACTGAACATTTACCATGCTCTAAAATGCCCATTATGTTATGTCTCTTTTAACTTTCATTGGCACTAATTATCCCCACGCTTTTTGAAAAAAAGGTGGGGATATTGTGGTTATCTCCGCCGTCCGTCCGTCCGTCCTGGCCACTATCTCCTCCTACACTAAAAGCACAAGAACCTTGAAACTTACACACATGGTAGCTATGAGCATATGTGCGACCCTGCACTATTTGGAATTTTGATCTGACCCCTGGGTCAAAAGTTATAGCAGTTGGGGTGGGGCCGCGTCAGAAATTATCACTCATTTTTTTAGGTTATTTTACATTTACTTCTTTATTTCTACACCGATTCACTTCAAATTGATACTGGACCTCTCTTATGACAATACGGTCAATCTCAACCATGCATGGCCCCATTCCCAACCCTGGGGCGCCCCGCCCACATAGGCCACACCCACCAAAAATTTCCATTTACTATAATTTTTTCATTTCTACACGGATTCACTTCAAATTGATACTGAACTTTTGTTATGACATTAGGGTCAATCTCAACTATGCATGGCCCCAATCCCAGCCCTGGGGCGCCCGCCCACATAGGCCACACCCACCAAAAAATTCCATTTACTATAATTTTTTCATTTCTACACGGATTCACTTCAAATTGATACTGAACTTCTCTTATGACATTAGGGTCAATCTCAACTATGCATGGCCCCATAACCAACCCTGGGGCCCCGCCTACATAGACCACACCCACCCAAAATTGCCTTTACTATAATTTCTTCATTTCTACACCGATTCACTTCAAATTGATATTGAACTTCTCTTATGACAATACAGTCAATCTCAACTATGCATGGCCCCATTGCCAACCCTGGGGCGCCCCGCCCACATAGACCGCACCCACCCAAAATTGCCTTTTACTATAATTTCTTCATTTCTACACCGATTCACTTCAAATTGATACTGAACCTCTCTTATGACAATACGGTCAATCTCAACTATGCATGGCCCCATTACCAACCCTGGGGCCCCGCCCACATAGACCACACCCGCCCAAAATTGCCTTTTACTATAATTTCTTCATTTCTACACCGATTCACTTCAAATTGATACTGAACTTCTCTTATGACAATACGGTCAATCTCAACTATGCATGGCACAATAACCAACCCTGGGGCGCCCTGCCCACATATGTCACACCCACCCAAAATTGCAAAATTTATTCCAATAATAACACGTTTGCAATGCACGTGCTATCTTTCGCCATTTGCGAAAATATTGCGAATTTGGCTAAAAAAAAATAATCTAAATTGCAAAAAGTAAAATTTCGTTGAAAACATCCGCTATTTTAATCCAGACTGGTTTTCTATATTTGTCTCTTTGTTTCAATGAAAGTGTTCGCAATTCAAACAGTTAACGAAACCCGGTCTGTACCCGATTAGACATCGCTTGACCTTATTGTTATTGAAGTGCACATGGTAGCTGGCCAATCAACATTGAGCTCGCTTACACATGACATGAGGTAGTCGAATGAAACGTAGCATTGTGGAGATTTCAGATAATATTGGGTCATTCATGTGCAGATGTTGTATAATTTACATTTAATATCGCCGTCTGCCTTCAAAATTCAATGTTTAATTGCTTATCTTTCTACCGAATATTTACCGATCTGAATTAAAGAAAGATAATTAAATAATTAGTTATATGGCGATAATATTACACATCTCTGCTGATTGCCGAATTAAATTGAACGGTGATAATTAATTAATTTGTTTTTTACTCCCAAACTATCCTGAACGACAGCAACGTATTTTAATTAAAGGGATCCGAGAAAAACAGGAGCAGTTTAATTGTATTTAAGGCCACGACTTTTATATTTCTTGGTTTACAAAACCGCCGACCCTAATTTTTGGAAAATGGGAAAAAAAATAAAATCGGAAAATCGTCTTTTTTTTTTAAATATTTTATTCCCGACCGCACTGCAAAACGAGCGAAACGAGAAAAAAAAAACGATCCGGTTTGAGTACGGTTGCGAATAAAATCAAGTAAGTACAATCAACGATTGGTTCACATATATTCAATTGCAGAGATCGGGATATTTTTCAATGTGACACATTATGTACCAGTCCTTTTATGGGCACTTCTCAAAATTTATTTCGGGTAAAAATTACAGACAATAAGAAAATCAGCGTCAGTCAAATGTCGACCCCATCAAAATTTATTTCCGTGTCTGTGACGCAACTATATTGTTTAACATGTTAATTATATTAAACAAACCCGATAGTATTTGATAATTAGTATAAATAATCCAATAAAACACTGCCATTATTTACGATATATGTGTTTAGGAATTTTGTAAACACGTCCGCCATAGTTTATAGGAACTGTACAGAAAGTTTGGAAATCGGAACAAATCGGTATATCTCGGAAAATCATTGATAAATGTATTTGTCGTTTCAACGCTTTGGGCCGAGTAATTTCGGCAAATCGGAACTCAACTTGTGTAAAACACTAGCTCAATTAACCGTTAAACTCCGCCTCCGTTCTCTGCAAAAGATTCGAAGGCGGAGCTATGCACGTGCTTTTATTAAATTGGAGGATTGCAATTAAGAACCAAACATACAATTGATTCGGCATGTTGATTGCTAGACAAAGGAAGCCAATTTTTTCGGCTCGAAATTTGTCGCTTTATTGCTTCCGACAGAAAGCGGCTTTCCTTTGATGACGTCAAACTGTCAATTCACACAGACTGCACATTTTCGGAAGACTTTAACCGACTCCTTGTTTACAATTCCAGTAAAAAAAAAACACTTGCTAACATTAAACTTTGGATTAAATTATCAAAATAAAGCAAAAGCGAAGTTGACAAATATGATTAAATTAATTCGCGTCAGTTCAAATAAGACGTTTTGCGTTGTAAATCAACGAGTTTTCATGACAACAACAACTTTGACAAACATTACCGCGACGACGCATGGATCGATCTACCTCGATTTTTTTTCATGTACGATCTCATAAGTCGAGTAAGAGCAAACACATACCGGGTAATTTGTGTATGAGTAGTTTATCTTATATAAGATTTATGCAACAGGCATCGCATTGCGTAATGGTGCGCATCCAATTATGGAAATGAAGCGCAGTTTTTCGTTTAAATGGGAGAAGAACGCATGTCATGTAATGCAGTGTTTAAAATTGCCTGATGTTACATAATGTGCTGTTAGGACTCATTTTATTTGAAGATATAGATGTGTTTCATTGCATAATTTGATTTTTTGTCTCTGTGTTTAAGGTTATAAAAGATATGTTGTCTTTGTTCTGATGTTATTAGTATTAACTTTTTTTTCCAATGATGTTTTTTTTTTTTTTTTTTTTTCGACCGCCCGATGGACCATTTTCAAAATAATTTTTGTAAACCAATAAAAAAAAAAGTCGTGGCCTAAAGTCTAATTAATCGCATATGCATAATGTCAAATAAAAAGCCGACTCAAATAAATACTGGTACGCGTTTTGTTCATTGCTATTCTAGATATCCTTGAGCATTCAATTAAATGACGCAAATAACCGGAAAGGATAAAAAGCGGAAAGGAAAAATTTTGCGAAAAGAATTTTCGGCGAGCAAAAAAAAAAAAATTTTTTGGAAAGTAACAAAAAAAAAATTCAGTCGGGCCGATTTAAGTGGGTCGGTCGGGTTGTGCCAAACAAAAGAATTTTTAAGGATGGCCTGACAAGGGTTTTTCACGTTCATGCCACATCGGGTACTTGCCTTTCAGTATATGACCATCAATAATTTGTGTTGCAGGTACATCACAGTCTTCATCATTATCCATGACATTTTCAGAAAATTCGTCCATCTACGGATAATACTACGAGGCGTTTTATTATTACGGCAACTATATACTGCTGGGTCGCGAAAACATATTGCTTTGCTCACTTATTAGTATATCAAAGCGGGATTTCGCTAGATCTTTATTAAATACAAAATAAAATAATTACCCTGAAAATTCTAGCTTAAATTGTGTATATGTTTTACGAGTTTTATCAATTTAAAGGCAGTTAGATTACAACATAATTTGTTTAAATTTCCCGGAACGAGCTGATATTTACATATTTACGAATAGTTGTATCACGTTCAGCCATTAGGTTATTTTGCAGTAAGTCTGGTTCCTAGCAATGCAGCACAATGTCTAAACACAATGTAATGTTTGTTTGTTTGTTTGTTTTATTTGTGCATACATGTCAAGCAATTTACAATTTAATGCAAT
Organism: Dreissena polymorpha; assembly: GCF_020536995.1. Lineage (NCBI taxonomy): Eukaryota > Metazoa > Mollusca > Bivalvia > Myida > Dreissenidae > Dreissena > Dreissena polymorpha. Next base: position 42,640,500 of record NC_068370.1, on the reverse strand, counting down.
CAAGGCAATAAATAACGTATAGATTGCATTATTATCATATTCAGAAACATGCATTACATGAATAGTGCCATTTATCACAGATCCAAATAAGATTACGACATGATGTATACACAGGATAACCCGTAAAGCTTAGACATGTTAACATGAAAAAGCTTATTTCCAACGGGGTCCCTGGATTTAGTCGAACAGATCTTATAAGTGACTATAAATATATTGTTTTTTCAGTTCTTAATATAGAATGGACATGATCCTACACATGATTTCTTCTACAAATTAAGTGAATCTTTCAAAAGTTGACATGATAATACACTGACACGAATAAATAACATAAAAAATAATGAATTACATAAAATAAAACAAATCTAAAAGTAAAAATACATGGAATTCTCGTCTACCTTCATATCATTTAATAGATGTGTCTTAACAAGTTTCTTAAAAGTAAATTTCGATTCGATGGACTTTATATTATCGGGTAATGCATTCCAATCCGTAATACCATTGTAGTAAAATGAAGAACTAGTAAAGCCATCAACTTGAGGTACATAAAAATTAAATCGGGATCTATTCCCATACTGATGGACATCTGTACATTTGACAAAATTGTCTTTCATATAGCTTGGACATTTATTGTAGAAAATCTTATGGATGTGGTTAAGCCGAAGTTGCTTGCATCTTTGCTCAACGTTCAATAAACCAAGTTCTTCAAAATGCGATACAACAAGTGATGTCCTAAAATGGGAATTGTTAATAAAACGAACCATTTTATTTTGGACTATTTGTAACTTGTGCTTAAGCTGTTTCGTGAGTCCACAATACCACGAAGAGGATACATAATCTAAATGACATTGTATTAAAGAATTACATAAGCTTTTTCTAAGACTTTTATTTAAAAAATCCAGTTGTCTATATAAAAAATTAAGTCTAGAGTTATCCTTCTTGACGATATTATTTACAATAGAAGTACCGGACAAATCAGCATCTAGAATAGAACCAAGATATTTTACATACGTCTGAGATTTTATAACATGATCATTACATTGTATATCAAAATTGTCCACCTTGGTGAGTTTACGTTTCGAACCAAAAAGAATACATTCTGTTTTGCCTAGATGGAGGGATAGCTTATTGTCAATTAACCACTTACTACAGGACTCGAGTTCTTTGCCTAAAACTTGACTGATGGTACTTGGATCTTTATGTGAATACAAAATAGCACTGTCATCAGCATAGAGTATTAATTTACAGTTGGATGATATACTTGTTTTCATATCATTAACGTAGGTCAAAAACAAAAGAGGACCCAGTATACTCCCTTGGGGAACACCACACACGACCGATTTGAAATCCGATTTAGCGGCATTAACATGTACAGACTGCGTCCTATCAGCTAGGCACGAGCGAAACCACTCCACAGACTCCACTCCCATCGCACGAAGCTTCCGACACAGAATGTCATGATCTACAGTGTCGAATGCCTTCTGTAGATCTAACATAATCATACCAGTAAACAAGCCATTAGAGGTTTGTCCACGTATATGATCAGACAGGTGAATAAGACAGGAGTCAGTGGAGTGATTCCCCCTGAATCCACTCTGATACTCATACAACAGACCGTTCTTCACTAAAAAGGATTCCAACTGGTTGTATACAGCTCTCTCTAATATTTTTGAAACAATGGACAAAATACTAACCGGTCTATAATTAGAAACCTCGGACCTATTGTCTTTCTTAAACAGTGGTTTTACCTTAGCACTTTTTAAATCAGTGGGAACTACATTGTTAACAATAGAGCTATTTATCAAAAATGTTATATGAGTTTTGATATAAGGAGCAGAATCTTCCAAAAATCTGGCCGGGATTTCGTCTAACCCAGTACTTTTAGAACAATTCAATTTGCTTAACTCTTTGTAAACAAAATCTTCAGAAACTGTATGAAGTTTAAAAGAATTGTGAGCCGGATTTCTGTCTGTGTAAAACGATTTAAAAATGTTAGATGCTGTATTAAATAGATTTGGAGCAGTAGGAAGCTTATCAACTAGTACTGAAGCAACAGTTGTGAAAAAATAGTTAAAATGATTGGCTATTGTTTTAGCTTCAAACCATAGGTTGCCCTCTACATTTAAAACAAAATTGGGTGAGTATTTACTATTATTGCTATGACCTAACGATTTTAAGTGAGACCACAGACTTTTAGGGTTGTGTTTGTTTTCTTCTAATTGATCACAAATATATTCTGCCTTTGCTTTCTTCACAGACCTTTGGACTTTATTTCTATATGAACAAAACTTTTGAAAAAATTCCTTATTATTAGTTTTTTTAAATTTGTACATAAAATAGTCCCTAATTTTAATTAGTTCTAAAATATCGGAATCCATCCATGGCTCTGTTCTCTGCTTTAAACGAACTTCTTTGGTTGGAGCTACACTATTCAAAACTGTCAAAAATTTGTCTTTGAAATATAACCAAGATTCTTGTACAGTGTCAGCAGTAAACATAGAATTCCAATCACAAGTATTCAGTTTGTTAATAAAATCTTCCACAGTATAGTTTTTCATACACCGAACAAGAACTGTGTTATGCTTACTTATTTTTTCTTTGCTAGTTTTTCTTGTACAATATACTGGGAAATGGTCACTAAGATTTATGGGTAAAGTACCATATTTTGAAACTTTATTACTTTGATTACACAAGATATGATCTAAAATTGATGAAGTTGTTTCAGTTATTCTAGTAGGATGAGCAATCAGTTGTTGTAGGTTAAAAATGTCTAATAAAAGTGCATATTTTTTAAACAGTGAGCACATTTTGTTTTTAAAACAAATATTTAAATCACCTAAAATAAACCATTCAAAATCAGATCGTAAATTCGATAAAATGTTTTCTAAATGTTCCGTAAAATCCTTTTGATTCGGAGGCCGGTAGCAAGAACAAATCAGAATAGGTTTAGTTTTTACAAGGTGTATCTCAGCCTCAATAGTGTCACTGTGTTAATCAGTTCTTTCCGAAAATGCAATACTTTCATTTATAAATAAGCACACTCCTCCGCCATTACGATTTCTGTCTCTCCGGATGACATTAAAACCCGGTATACAAATTTCATTGTTTGTTATGGTATCGTCCAAGCAAGTCTCAGTGATTGCAATCACATGTACTTTAAATAAACTGGCAAATAGTCTAATTTCTGACATTTTTGATAAAAGAGATCTACAATTAAAATGGACAAAATGTAACCCGTTTTGTTTAAAAACATCAAAAGAATTAAAATCACTTGTTAATTTCGTTGAGTTAAAATCACTGGAAGAGTTTGATGACGATGAATGATGATTAAAACTATCACAGTCTGTGTCAGTCTATAATGCAATCTTGTAACTCGGATTATTGAAATCAACTTTTGATGGCATTAATATTTTACTCTTTTCCGAAAATAGACATTGAGGATATCAGAAAAAAACGTTTATATATCGAATAGTTCGGAATCAATTAAGAAAAGAAAATTGTATCTGTATTAATTAAATGATAAACGTTACATAAAAATTACGTTTAAAAAATAATAAGTACATATGTAAGAAATACAAATCATTTGAGTTCTGTAATTAAAGATACTAATGGCATGGATGGTTTGTGGATAATATTTTAAAGCTAAAAACACTGTAATTGCTCAGAAATAGCGTTACATGTATATATATTTGTGCTTAAAAATAATCTCAAATTCAATCACACTTGAAACACTAAAATCAAGCCTTCTGATAAGTTGTCATTCAAAATGAATCTCAGAGCTAGAGTGAAAAACAACAACTGCAATACACAATTTATTATTAAACAATTTATTTAAAAAACTATCAATGAACACTTTGTTTGAGATAGTTTGAGACAGTTTATGTGCAATACAACCAGAGGCCCATTTATATGCATTTATATGCATACACACATGCAAAATGCATATAGGCATAATATCAATGTGAATAAATATAATTCGATAGTGGTACAGCAAAACAAATGTTTAAGTTCACAACACTTTTCTTAATATGATTCTGATATGTGCCTTTTTGCGATTGAAATATTTTTTCAGAGATTGCAACATTGTTTTTTATTTATTGTTATTCAACAGTAAAGTTTACTGAGTAGTATCTATACTTTAAGTATGTATCTATGAGCAAATAGAAAATAAATAATTACGAATAAATTTGTTTCATCTCACGACTCTGTGAACAAATATTATTTGCTTATGTAGATGTTCACACGTATATTTAATTGAAATGGCATGCTCATTGTAAAATATTCCAGTTCAATTTTCCTAGCTCTAAAAAAAGCGATATACAGACAAAATTAATGTCGATGAACTAAAACTGCTTACGTACATTTCTTAAATCTTAAACTTGTGTAATTCTTCACCAGCATTCACCCGTATGGATTAATTGAAAAATAAATTTTTAAAAATCCGATTTACATGTGTCGGTTTCGACAATGTCTTGATGTTCTTATCAAAACAGAAATACTTTTGTCATGATAAGTATAAAACATGTGAAAAAGATAAACTGGTGCTGAGCATACCATTTGATAACTAATAACTTGCCAGAATGATGACTTACATTTCACCAATATATCTTAACACAAACAATATTATTGAAACTATATTTTGTCTACATACTCCGTGTATGCTCTGCTGACTACGACCTTGTAGCAAAACACTCACATATACAATTGCAATAACGCAAATGAGAAAGTGTTACTATTTCTAGCTTTACATTTAGAAGTTTTTAATTTAGCTCAAACATTTATGAACATTTGTCAAATATTGAATCTACAAATAGACTAATTAACAGCAAGCACCGCGTTCAGCCCCCTGCACTTCAGCAGCCCAACAGTAAGACCCTGCTTAGCACGACAACAAAGCTCCTCTTTTACTACCCAGTCCATAACCAACAGATCATCATTGTTCTTTGTCTCCCATAAACAAAACATCAGCCCTGATATAGTCTGTGGCACAGAGCCATGGCTAAAAGGTTTCAAACTAGGGAAAGCAACTGGAACATATACTATATAATATAGGTAGGTATCTCCTGCCCACTATGAGGCGTACCGAAATGACAGAGGAACACTTGGGGTGGAATAGCTGTTCTTGTCCAAGAAGAGCTGGTCGCCAAAGAGAAAGCGTAATTAGTCACCAATTGTGAGATTGAATGTATCCAAATGAAGCTGAAAAACAACAAGAAACTCTTAGTATCATCGTTCTACATGCCTCACAGGAATATGTCAGATGAAAAAGAGCTAAGAAAATCTATTCAGCTGGCTATGAGTGACAAAGAAAGGCTTACCACCATAGCTGGTGACTTCAATTGGCCTGATATTGATTAGGGGTAGCCTATCGTTACGTAGGGAAGCCCAGGATAGAATAGTAAAACACGCTCTAGTGGACCGACTTCAACTTTACTCAATTGTACGACAAGCCCATCAGAGAAAACAGCCTCCTTGATCTCATTTTCACCACCGATCCATCATTAATCAAGTCCACTGCTAACATCCCCGGGATATCGTATCATGATATTGTAGTAGCTGACTCGGACACAAAACCATATTCAATCAAGCAAAAAACCAAGACGGTGTTTCATTTTTTCCTCGGCAAACTGGGACCAACTAAAGGCCTACGTCACATACATATTCAGACAGGTAGTACGTACAGCTCTACAATAACAACAACAACATTCATGATCTCTGGGATACGTTTAAATCCAAAATCTCATCAGCTTATCAGGCAAATATACCATCTACAACAAAATTCTCAAATAATTCGGCTCCATGGATCTACAGAAACATCAAACGTCATCTGGCATGCAAACCAGACTTTACAAAATGGAAAGGAAATCAACCATTGGGTCAACTATCAAAAAATGCCAGAAAGAAACCAAGAGAGCTATGCGCAAAGCTGAAAGGATTCATATTAACAAAATAATAGAAGAGGGCCTCCAAAAACCTTTCTGGAATAACATAAGGTCTAGGAAAGAGGAAAGCATAGGAACAGCTCCCCAACGAGAGCATGGACGCCTCATTACAGGCAGTAAAGGCAATCTAGAAATACTAGTCAATCAGTTCCAGTCCGTTTTCCCCAAGGATGACATACATGTAAACGAGCAAACTCCGCAACTAACTAACAGGGTGAACGACAACATCCATCAACTACACATAAGTGAGGATGGTGTACTCAAGCTGTTGAATAACACCTAAGTCCGTAAAGCAGCTGGTTCTGATGAACTCCCATTGACCCAAACAGAGTACTGCAAGCCTGTGCTGTAGAGGCAACGCAAGCCATTACTGCCATCTTCCAGAGGTCATTAGACACAGGCGAGCTTCCAAAAGATTGGAGAGACGCAAACATTGCCCCAGTCTTTAAAAAAGGAGATAGTCACTCACCAGAGAACTACAGACCAGTATTAATCACATGTGTGCTCTCCAAGTAATTAGAGCACACCATATGTCGCCATGTACTAAACCACATGGACAAGAACAATGTACTAACAAAACTAAATAAGGGCCTCCGATCATTATACTCTTGTGAAACCCATCTTGTTGTCACAGTCCATGACCTGCGCGGATTCCATGACCAGAACAAACAGGTTTATCGGCGATTTGAGTAAGGCCTTTAACACCGTTCTCGACCAACGCCTACTGCTGAAGCTTGATAACTACGGCATCCGCGTCCATTACGCAACAGGATATCACACTTCCTCGCACAACGTAAAATGTGCGTGGTGGTTGAAGGAAAGAAGTCCCGTAACATTGCTGTAGGATCTGGCGCCCCACATAGCACAGTGCTAGAGCCCTTGCTGTCTCTCTGGCGCCGTACATATACAGTGGGACCAGATACCTTATTTAATAGTAGTGTGTAGCCATATTTCCAAATCGTGTAACAATCGTGATACATCGGCTATCTCGGATTCCTCCGTAAGATAGGCCTCGTGGCTAACGGTCGCCATATTGCCTTGTATTACTACTTTACTACCCAAAAGGTTGTCATTCTATTGTTATGAGGCTGTATACATGCGCGTTGAACTAGCGCCAAACTTTTTACCGAAACTTTGATATTAAGAGCACTATTAACGTTCATTTGTGTTGCATTTTGACCTATTATCCAAGTGATTTACTTTTCCATTATTATTTAATCACCCTATCATCCAATTTTTAAGATGAAATTACGGTGTTTACAAAACCAACCAAACCGAAAGTGAAACTGGATGCATTACGTTTCGCGATGTAAACATTAAATATTTGTTCAGTTTGAGGAAGCGAATCGATAATAGACGTTGGAATATGTATGCAATACAGACTATCATTGCCGATTGTAGTACTGGCTAAAAAATACCTTTTATGACAGGTCATGTATAGAACGTTAATCAAATAGTGACCATAAATCACTACAAATCTCTGGGTTGTTCATTAACCCATTTATGCCCAGTGGACTCTCCCATCCTTCTAAATTGGATCAATTTATTTCCAAAAGTAGGGGTGTCTGGTATATTTATTTCTATATTTAGAATATTTCTTACAGAAATTTCTTTAAGCAAACAGCGCAGAACCAGATGAGACACCGCATTATGCGGCGTCTCATCTGGGTCTACGCTGTTTGCAATGTCCTTTTTTTCAGGACGCTAGGCATGAATGGGTTAATATAATTAATGCACGTTTCTGATCTAATTGCCTGTATCTAGTTGTAATTACCATGATATTGATAAAATTAAAACGTTTTTTTTTCATAAATTAACATTACATGTTTTATTTTTATCATTTAGGGAATATATAATTGTATCATTATCATCATTAAATATTCTGAAAATGATCTAAATTATCATGATTACTTTAAAGTAGAATTTTTAAATTTTACTCATTATTTTAAATGAATTTGCACATTTGCTTGATTCAAAATAAAATGTATTAATAAGGGTTTCAGTTGTTAGTTTTAACCCTTTTTTAGTTCGATTAAATTTAAAGTACTAACTACGTACATGTATGTGAAATGCTCTTGAGTTCGTTTCCTGGGCCTAGAACCAGTACTTGGGTGTCTCTTGGAGATTTCTTAAGAATGCTCCCACACTGGGGATCAAACCAGTGACCTCCAGATCATTAGGTGGACACCACATCCATTACACATCAGCGACCTTTAATTAGTAAATTACTTTAGTATTGCAGCATTATATAATGTAATGTTGCTACATATTTTTGGAAAATGATTAATGTGCAGTACTAAATAAATCTAAATGCATACAATTTTAATTGTGTATATTGTGTGATTATTAGTTACAAATTCCCTTTTTACAGGTATACTGGATTATGAAAGACTGATAAACATAAAATTGACAACTCATCTCCCCAACGATACTTTGTGTGGCTCACTCTCAGAACAAACCCATAGTCAGTGAGAAAACTACAGTGTAAAAAGACCACTTGATTGTGACAATTATGGCTGACCAAGCAAATGTTATCATTTAAAATAAAGAAAACTTCCAGTTCAATATACATTTTATACCAATTATGACATTGGCCAACACAGAAAATAATTATAAGGTTGATTTTCCCAAAATTGACTGTTACAATTGGATACTGTTTTAAGCTTCACTCTACTTTGTCTGAAAATAAAAGTCCTAAATGATGTAATAGAAACATACATATTTAATTTTTAGTTTTACAAGGATATATATATATATACATACATATATTATAATATCTTTTATCGATGGTCAATCAATTTAAGTTTAACTAATATATACATACACATATTATACATGTGTATGCTTTGATTTTTTTCTATTAAAGCCAAATTAATATCCCATTAGATAGATAGATAATATCACAGCAGTATTCCTATTTTGTCTGCAAGTACTGCAGAAATCATGGATTATTATTTTACTGAGTCAGCCTTAATCTTTATATTATAATTGTTAAAACAGATTAAGATGTGCATTATACAATTGAGGATGCATCAAGATTAAAAAATGGTACATGTATAAATTAATAAAGAATCAATAACAATCAGAAACTGTGCATTTTTTTCAGTATTGTGTGAAAGGATTTGAAGTAATGATGTGTTTTTGAAATATGATTTATGTGAATTTGAATAAATATATAAAATTTAGTGATTTTCTCAGACAAAAACTGTTAATTACATACTAAAGTATTCAAAATGTATTATTGTAATATTCATTCGAATTTTTTAGTACAAAAAGCACTTTTCCCTGGCATTTGTATTTATAGTAATTGCATATTTTATAATTCTGACAGCATTTATAAACTGTGTTCATGCAAGCATGAACACGGTTTCATTTTTTGAGTATTTAAACAAGAGGGCCATGATGGCCCTGTATCACTCCACTGCTGAAAAAAAGGCTGAAACAAATTTCTCTGCATGTGCAAATACTTAAATATAGGCCCTATTTAAGCACATGTACACTTTTGTGACCTTCTGGGCTGGGTCAAATTTAACCCCAGGGGCATAATTTGAGAAAACTTTGTAGAGGACTACTATATCTCACTACATACAAAATGTGGTAGCCCTAGGTCCTAGAGTTTAGGACAAGAATATTTTTAAAGTTTTCACAAAATAAGCAAGATATAAGCGTATATAATGTTCAATTTTGTGACATGCGGGTCAGGATCAAATTTGACCCAAAGGACATAATTTGAACAAACTTGGTAGAGGACTATAAGATGTTACTGCATACCAAATTTGGTAGCCATAGTCCAAATGGTTTTCGACAAGAAGATTTTTAAAGATTTCACAAAATAGGCGCTTTCAAAGCGTTTATTCAATTTTGTGACCCCCCGGGGCAGGGTCAAAGTTGACCCCAGAGGCATTATTTGAACAAATTTGGTAGAGGTTTATTAGATGTCACTACATACCAAATTTGGTAGCCCTAGGCCCAATGGTTATGGACAACAAGATTTTTAAAGTTTTCACAAAATAGGCCCCATATAAGCGTATGTTCAGTTTTGTGACCCCGGGCAGGGTCAAATTTGACCCAAGGGGCATAATTTGAACAAACTTGGTGGAGAACTATAACATGTCACTACATACCAAATTTGGTAGCCCTATGCCTTATGGTTAAGGACAAGAAGAGTTTTAAAATTTTCACAAAATAGGCACTATATAAGCATATAATTGATTTTGTGGCCCCCAGGGCAGGGTCAAATTTGACCCCTGGGGCATAATTTGAACAAACTAAGTAAAGGACTATACAATGTCACTACATACCAAATTGTGTAGCCCTAGGCCTAATGGTTATGGACAAGATTTTTTTTAAGTTATCACAAAATAGGCATTATATAAGCATATGTTCAATTTTGTGACCCCCGGGGCAGGGTCAAATTTGACCCTAGGGATTAAATTTGAACAAATTTGGTAGAGGACTATTAGATGTCACTTTATACCAAATTTGATAGCCCTAGGCCGGATTGTTATTGACAAGAAATTTTTTGAAGTTTTCACAAAATAGGCCTTATATAAGCATATGTTCAATTTTGTGACCCTCTGGGCAGGGTCAAACTTGACCCCAGGGGCATAATTTGAACAAATTTGGTAGAGGACTATAAGATGACACTACATACCAAATTTGGTAGCCCTAGGCCCAATGGTTATGGACGAGAAGATTTGTAAAGTTTTCACAAAATATACCCTATATAAGCATATGTTCAATTTTGTGACCCCCGGGGCAGGGTCAAATTTGACCCCAGGGGTATAATTTGAACAAATTGGTAGAGGACTATTAGATGTCTCTACATACCAAATTTGATAGCCCTAGGCCCAATGGTTATGGACGGGAGATTTTGAAAGTTTTCACAAAATAGGCCTTATTTAAGCAAATTTTCAATTTTGTGACCCCCAGGGCAGAGTCAAATTTGACCCCAGGGGCATAATTTGAACAAATTTGAAAGAGGTACACCCCAGGAACATTCATAAGAAATTTCATCAGAATTGGACCAGTAGTTTAGGAGAAGATGTTTAAAGGAAAAGTTTATGCATGGATGCACGATGGACACAGGACCTTTGGCCAGTTGAGCTAAAAATCAAATTAAACATTTAGTTTTGATTTAAAATCAGTTTTTATATGCAAGTGTCTATTTCACTTATAAATTAAAACAGCATATTATTCATTATTGAAAAGATTATTCCAAGCTTGATGTCATATTTCAACTTTGCATAGTGTAGTTAATTGAACATTGTATTGAACTGTATGGGCAGCTATATTTTTTAATTTATGTATGTTGTATTATACAAAATGCATTATTTCTACCACAAGTAGACCATATAAGGCCTACTGCTACTAAACAGGCACTGGTATGAATTTGACACTGTTTTTGATGCTCATACAAAACTTTAATTATTACTACACTTTAGTATATTAAATATTTTCAAGTTTTTGTTCAACATTTTTTGCAAAAGAAAAGAGTGTCTTAATGCATTTGAAAATATACTTAAAACAAACTAAAAATGCATTTTAACATACCTTTTTCCTGGTAAAGTGTATTTGGGATGATAAAAAATACACTTGAAGAGTATTAATGCTGGAAAAATGCAGAAAAAAATACATTTGTTTCTGTTAGGAGTGTGTCTTGTCTGCATTTTTAAGTGTATTAAATGCACATCAAATGCAGATAAATACAATGCCAATACTGTTACATGTATTGTAATGGACATAAAATGCACTTGTTCTTGTAATTAAATGCTTTAGTGAATTGAAATAACCTTTTATAACGTTTTAACAATTAACAATACCTTTTATATAAATTTTCTTTTGAAATGTGACACTTAAATGATTTTTGCACCACTAGTAAGAGATATAATATGTGCTCATAATGCTTTATCATTACACTATATAATATCATTTGTTGTATGAAAATTACCCGTAAAATTCATGTGAAAGCTCAAGAGATCAATAGCAGCGTGCTATACCCTGCTCCTTTTTACATGACTTGATGGTATTTAGTCCCCAATTCTACATGGCTAAGGGAAAATTAATGTGCAGATTTGACAAATAAGTCTGAACTGGGATCCAATAGGCAGACTTTCATATTACTTGTATTTAATTTAAATCATGATCTGAATTGCTCTTTGGCAAATCTTTGTTGGGCACAGTATTCAACTGAATTTTGTTCACATTGTAGTGTTTATATTTTCTATATTTATCAGAAAACATCTTTCTTCAAAAATTTAACATGATTGCTTGGTTAATTTAGAAACAAGATCAATGCATCATAACATAAAATGAAAAAATGTGTAATAGTAAAATGGCAGCAAAAAAACACTAGATTATCTGCCTTAAATCTGAGACGATATGTTGATGTATTGGAATTTCTCATAAATAATGTGTTCCATAGTTGTATAATTGTATAGTCGCATGCATGAGTGGTGTCAATGTCACAATACCAATTAAAGCCTATAATTTACTAAAACAATTTGAAGTTTGATGTGTGTTTTTTTCAAGATCTGTTATATATAATTATATATTCATGTATATATATATTGTTGAAAAGTTAACTGCAATAAGTTTACTGTATTTAAGTGACAAATAGTTTTACTGATTTGGTTGGATGCATATATGCAGATATATCATGGTTTGTGCAGAGGACAGTAGCAAAAACAAGAGCTGTCTCCGTAGGATGACATACGCACCCGATAAACGCTTTAATAGAAGTTATGAGCATTTTTCAAAACCTAAACGCCGACCCTAAGTTCAAGGTCAAAGGGGTCAAAATTTGTGTGTGTATGGGAAGGCCTTGTCCATATACACATGCATACCAAATATGAATGTTACATCTGAAGCGACATAGAAGTTATGAGCATTTTTTCGAAACCTAAATGCAAAGTGTGACGGATAGACAGACGGACAGTGCGATCACTATATGCCCTCCTTTGGGGGCATAAAAATGTGTTTCATATTGTTTTGGTAAATTAGTAATGTAGTTAAAAGAACAGAATCATCAATTATAAAGTTATTGATTATAAAGTGTTGCTGGCATATTTGATGCATTCATCTAGCTATAAGAAGGTCCCTGTTTTATCCCCACTGGCACCGAGTGAGGGTTCTCAAAATCTTTAAACAATATGAATAACTACATATAGGGTCGAGAGCCTTGTTGATATGGGGGCTAAAGTTGCTACACACCTGATATCAAAGCGACCCAGGTTAAAGGCCGAGGCCAAATAAATAAACCAGAGGCCGCATGAGCCTGCTATACTCTGAACAAGTATTGTTTCTTCTCAGAAAACTGGCTTAAGTGTCTTACTAAGCTTTAGACTTTGAGTTTCAGTGCAATCAATCTAAAATAAATTGGTCAAAGTAAATAATAATTTGTAAAAAATAAACATTCTGCACAAATTCAATTATTTACTTTACCTGTGTGCATGAATCATTTCAGTCTTGATGGTTAGTGAACTATGTCAAAAGCACCATAGCTATGAAACACTTTTTTTTTTTAATTGTGCAATGTTCCACAGAAATGATGCTGATGATTATTCTACACGAAGTCACGATGATGAATTCAATTATTAGATATATTTCTAAATTCCATTTCCACCAACAATTCGGTTATTCCACTACCAGTTCACATGCTTCATACACAGTTGAAAATAACACTATTTCACTCAACAACCGTGACACATGTACTCAATTTTTCGTAATTAAAATTGTCTTCTACTGTTATTGTTGTTGTTGTACTTTTGAAAGTAGTTCGAAAGATGGCGACCATTAACCCAGAGATTGATTTATGAAATAAATCGTCTGCTGATCCAGAGTGATCGTGTAAGCCTCAAACGACGAATCTAAAAATGTCAAACGCAGCCACAAACGACGTAAAAAGACCGAACAAAATACACAGGTATTTATTCTACTTTTCTTATGTGCTTTTGAGCAATGCGTATGTGATTTAAAACTTAATATTTCGTATTATGTCAATTCTGAAACTAACTTATCTACATGTGTTCGGATAGAACCCTTCGGATAAAACAAACATGTTTGCCATTTCAGGCCTTTTTCTGCCTATCTCTCGGGTCCGATAGTCGGAACCATTCCCAATGCCAAATTATGAAATATGCATACTTTTTCCCAATTCACAAAAAAAAAAATCCCAATTTATTTTTTTTTTTTAAAGAAGTGTCTTAAGACTTATATTTATTAGACTCTTATATCTCAATGTTATATTTTTAAACAACCTACAAAATTATATATGCTATAGTCTGGTTGAGTCGTGGGTAATTTTCATAAAGTTGTTACATCACAAATATTTTATTAATATATGACCATGAATCATTATGACAATAATAATTAACCTTTCTTCTTTAAGATTTGTTGCTTTTTTCCAAATGTTTATCGTCTTTTATCATCAAAATAATCGACTGTGTTGATGGTGTCAAACTACCATCATGAAAATAAGCTTCCGGTTGATTCGTGGGTTCTGATTGGCTGCCAGAATTTCAAGATTTGCATACTATAAATAGCCTTTAAACTGACCTTGCAGGACAGGTTAATTTCTTGTGAAAAAATGTCAACATACGATGTAGCATGGTAAATACTTCTAAATAAACTATTTTGTGTTCCTTTGAAACGCTATATGAACAATACATAAATGAGGAAATATTTCATACCGACCTATCAAGTTATGATGAATTACACTATTTACTTGTTTTTGACGAATTTTTGATCGAAAAAAAATGGTGACCGTGTCAAAACATTTTTCCGTAACGAACTGCATCATGTGCGAACATTCTATCGCGAGATTTCAGGCGATTTTCTATACCCACGAATCAAACAGAACCCACGACTCAACCAGTAACAACCATAACCATAATTTTTATGATTTTTATCCAAAATGGCTGGAAAACCCCTGCCCAAATAATGCTTTTGTCGATGAAAATTCTTCCCAATTTGGAAGATTTCGCAACTCGAAAAATCCCAATTCATTTGATGTTTGACACTTAACTAGATCTAAATCACCTATTTAAACTCATTTTTCTTCTTTTTCGCACACAACATTTACCATTAACCGTTAGTGTGGTTTTTTTTAAACAGCATTTCTACCTGCTATATCTATCCGTATTATGTATAAACTGTGCACTGTTTTGGCATTGTAAGAAGAACATTCTATTATGTAAAGTTTGAATACAACATTCATTCTAGAATGGACTGATTCAGCTTCATTTGCTTGATTTTTACCTTGCAAATGTCAGTGGTCATAAAAACAACGATTAAAGGGGCCTTTTCACAGATTTTGGCATTTTTTTAACTTATTCATTAAATGCTTTATATCCATAAATGTAAACATTGGATCGTAAAAGCTCCAGTAAAAAATCAAGAATAAAATTTAAAAAAGGAAAAGAACATTGCCCGGACCAGGTTTCGAACCAGTGACCCCTGGAGTCCTGCCAGAGTCCTGAAGTAAAAACGCTTTAGCCTACTGAGCTATTCCGCCGAGTACATACACTTGAGGTATATTATACCTTATATAAGCAATCTTTGTAGTTTCACAAAATTTAACGACTAAAACAGAACTCTCCAAATTATTCAATCGTTTCGCGTTGCAACGCTTTATAATTTTTAGGTTTTAAAATCGTCAAAAGATGCATATAATGGCTATATTAGACCATGGTAAATGTTCAGTATTACTGTTTCCTCACAAATATCATAACTAAAACGAAAATTTGCGAATCTGAAACAACTTTTTTCAATTTTGTCAATTTACCAAAGCGTGAAAAGATCCCTTTAAAGCCAAAAATTAAAGAGTTATCAATTAAAAATAGATGGACTTTACACATGCACCGCATGGGCAAACCCCCTTTGGTCA
Source organism: Dreissena polymorpha (assembly GCF_020536995.1). Lineage (NCBI taxonomy): Eukaryota > Metazoa > Mollusca > Bivalvia > Myida > Dreissenidae > Dreissena > Dreissena polymorpha. The sequence continues at coordinate 42,624,675 of NC_068370.1, read as the reverse complement.
TGCACCGTATGGGCAAACCCCCTTTGCTCATGCACCGTATGGGCAAACCCCCTTTGCTCATAAGCATACGGTGCATGAGCAAAGGGGTTTTGCCCATGCGGTGTATGAGCAAAGGGAGTTTGCCCATACGGTGCTGAAACAGTCCATTCTAGAATAAATGTCTTATTCCAACTTTACATAATAGACTGTTGAAGGTACTTTGATAAAAGTACATACTGCGTCGCATGCTCGAGAAGTGGTTGTCAAAGCCTTCAAAATCAATAAAATCATGGAGCTTTCGGGGGGCTTCGCCCCCCTCTGCCCCCTAGTAGGGATTTACCCTGCACCTACCAGGACCCCCAGCAAATTTTTCAATATCCCGCCCCCCCCCCCAACCAGAATTCCTGGATCCGCCCCTGTAGGATGCAGGTCCAGTCATAGTATTTGCGTTTGATTGCACCTATTTAGTTTGAAGTGAACCACCCCTATATATTTATGTTTTTATGTCCCCCACTATCGTAGTGGGGGACATATTGTTTTTGCCCTGTCTGTTGGTCCGTTGGTCTGTTGGTCTGTCTGTCTGTTTGCGCCAACTTTAACATTTTGCAATATTTTTTACTATATTGAAGATAGCAACTTCATATTTGGCATGCATGTGTATCTCATGAAGCTGCACATTTTGAGTAGTGAAAGGTCAAGGTCATCCTTCAAGGTCAGAGGTCAAATATATGTGGCCAAAATCGCTCATTTTATGAATACTTTTGCAATATTGAAGAAAGCAACTTGATATTTGGCATGCATGTGTATCTCATGGAGCTGCACATTTTGAGTGGTGAAAGGTCAAGGTCAAGGTCATCCTTCAAGGTCAGAGGTCAAATATATGTGGCCCAAATTGCTTATTTTATAAATTCTTTTGCAATATTGAAGATAGCAACTTGATATTTGGCATGCATGTGCATCTCATGGAGCTGCACATTTTGAGTGGTGAAAGGTCAAAGTCAAGGTCATCCTTCAAGGTCAGAGGTCAAATATATGTGGCCCAAATCACTTATTTTATGAATACTTTTGCAATATTGAAGATAGCAACTTGATATTTGGCATGCATGTGTATCTCATGGAGCTGCACATTTTGAGTGGTGAAAGGTCAAGGTCATCCTTCACAAGGTCAAGGTCATCCTACAAGGTCAAACATCATATAGGGGGACATTGTGTTTCACAAACACATCTTGTTTAACAGTAAGATTCACATTTTGCTGATAAAAGGTGTGATAAACTTCCATTTGACACTCAATGCATATCGGGTTGACATTATGAACAGATTGTCGATCGAATTCATCGGTTAAAATCATGAGAAAAGCAGTTGTTTTTCTCGATTCTTTAAATTGCGATTCGAAGTTTAGATCTCACAAACTGACAATAATTGAAGAGAAATGACCGTAAAGCGACACCGACCATAGGCATAGCTTGCTGCATTTTGTAAAACAGCATTTGATTGGTTAATCGTGTCGGCATACGTCCAATCATGTGGCGCAGTTGAAATTAGTCAACACATCTAACAAGAAATATCTTTAAACTAGAAATGGTGCGGCAGAGGCCGACACGTATCCCCACGCCGCATGTTTGACCCAGGGGTGCCCCATGGTTGGTAATGGGTCCATGCATAGTTGAGATTGATCGTATTGTCATAAGAGAAGTTCAGTATCAATTATAAGTGAATCGGTGTAGACATGAAGAAATAATAGTAAAAGGCAATTTTGGGTGGGTGTGGCCTATGTGGGCGGGGCGCCCCAGGGTTGGTAATGGCGCCATGCATAGTTGAGATTAACTGTATTGTCATAAAAGAGGTTCAGTATCAATTTGAAGTGAATCCGTGTAGAAATGAAGATATTATAGTAAAAGGCAATTTTGGGTGGGCGTGGCCTATGTGGGCGGGGCGCCCCAGGGTTGGTAATGGGGCCATGCATAGATGAGATTAACTGTATTGTCATAAGAGAGGTTCAGTATCAATTTGAAGTAAATCGGTGCAGAAATGAAGAAATTATAGTAAAAGGCAATTTTGGGTGGGCGTGGCCTATGTGGGTGTGGCCTATTATGGGAGGGGCGCCCCAGGGTTGGTAATGGGGCCATACATAGTTGAGATTGACCGTATTGTCATAAGAGAAGTTCAGTATCAATTAGAAGTGAATCGGTGTAGAAATGAAGAAATTATAGTAAAAGACAATTTTGGGTGGGTGTGGCCTATTATGGGTCAAGCGCCCCAGGGTTGGTAATGGGGTCTTACATAGTTGAGATTGACTGTATTGTCATAAAAGAGGTTCAGTATCAATTTGAAGTGAATCGGTGTAGAAATGAAGATATTATAGTAAAAGGCAATTTTGGGTGGACGTGGCCTATGTGGGCGGGGCGCCCTAGGGTTGGTAATGGGGCCATGCATAGATGAGATAAACTGTATTGTCATAAGAGAGGTTCAGTATCAATTTGAAGTGAATCGGTGCAGAAATGAAGAAATTATAGCAAAATGCAATTTTGGGTGGGCGTGGCCTATTTGGGTGTGGCCTTTTATGGGCGGGGCGCCCCAGGGTTGGTAATGGGGCCATACATAGTTGAGATTGATATATTGTCATAAGAGAAGTTCAGTATCAATTAGAAGTGAAAAGGTGTAGAAATGAAGAAATTATAGTAACAGACAATTTTGGGTGGTTGTGACCTATTATGGACGGGGCGCCCCAGGGTTGGTAATGGGGCCATACATAGTTGAGATTGACTGTATTGTCATAAGAGATGTTCAGTATCAATTTGAAGTAAATCGGTGTAGAAATGAAGAAATTATAGTAAAAGGCAAATTTGGGTGGGCGTGGCCTATGTGGGCTGGGCGCCCCAGGGTTGGTAATGGCGCCATGCATAGTTGAGATTGACCGTATTGTCATAAAAGAGGTTCAGTATCAATTTGATGTGAATCGGTGTAGAAATGAAGAAATTATAGTAAAAGGCAATTTTGGGTGGGCGTGGCCTATGTGGGCGGGGCGCCCCACGGTTGGTAATGGGGCCATGCATAGTTGAGATTAACTGTATTGTCATAAGAGAGGTTCAGTATCAATTTGAAGTGAATCGGTGTAGAATTGAAGAAATTATAGTAAATGGCAATTTTGGGTGGGAGTGGCCTATGTGGGCGGGACGCCCCAGGGTTAGTAATGGGGCCATGCATAGCTGAGATTGACCGTATTGTCATAAGAGAGGTTCAGTATCAATTTGAAGTGAATCGGTGTAGAAATGAAGAAATTATAGTAAAAGGCCATGTTGGGTGGGCGTGGCCTATGTGGGCGGGATGCCCTAGGGTTGGTAATGGGGCCATGCATAGCTGAGATTGACCGTATTGTCATAAGAGAGGTTCAGTATCAATTTTAAGTGAATCAGTGTAGAAATGAAGAAATTATAGTAAAAGGCAATTTTGGATGGGCGTGGCCTAGGCTATGTGGCCGGGGCGCGTCAGGGTTGGTAATGGGGCCATGCATAGTTGAGATTGACCTTAGTGTCATAAGAGAGGCTCAGTATCAATTTGAAGTAAATCGATGCAGAAATGAAGAAGTTAATGTAAAATAACATAAAAAAATGAGTGAAAATCTCTGACCCGGCCCCGCCCCAACCCCCATAACTTTTGACCCAGGGGTCAGATCAAAATTCCGTCACTGTCACCGTCGCACATATGCTCATAGCTACCATGTATGTAAGTTTCAAGGCTCTAGTGCTAATATTGTAGGAGGAGCAGGTGGCCAGGACAGACAGACAGATGCACATCAATACAATATCCCCACATTTTCTCCGAAAAACGTGGGGATAAAAAGATATACTGCGTTGATAGTTCAATGAATGAGATCAAGGATAGCGAATGTCTTTTTCTGTGCAGTTCTTAGCTGCATCACACGCAGTACTAGTGTTTTATCCAGGCCGTTTTAGCGTGGCGCGGCGCCACGCCGCTTTTTTGAAGCGCCTCGCTGCCCCTTTCAAAGCAAATCAGCGCCACGCTGCCCTTTTCAAAGGCCGCCGCCCTGTTTTCCGGCGCGCGACCTTATTGATAACATCTTAATTGCCTCTTAACCAAGCTTCTAAGCCGACTTTTATCAGCGAAGATTCGCGCGGTTGTGAATACGTCATGCGTGAATAACCATGTGTCAATATCAATCGATAATTTCAGTGGCTTTGTAACACCAATCAGTCCGGATACAATCGTGCACAGTTACATAGGAGACTTGATGAAAACCTCGATGTTATTCACGTGGAAATTGTGCATTTCATGCATAATTCAGTTATATCAAAACATTTATTTTTACGCGTAATTAAATTTAAAAAAAACACCAGTTGTATCTGTAAAATATTGATTTGATTTCAATTTAATGCAAAACAGTTTTAAGTTAATAAAAATTAATTTAAAACAGGGCTTGCACTAAGCGGCGTACGGCCGTATATTACGCCCGATAATTGTTTCCATACGCCGATTACAAAACCTCATGACGTCCATTGTACTTCCTGAAAATTGGCCATACGCTGAAAATAGCAACCCGTGACATATTAAAGCTGTCGATTAAAATAACGCTCCGCCTCCTATCCAATACAATTGGCGCAGTCTAATATTAAAGCTGTCGATTAAAATAACGCTCCGCCTCCTATCCAATACAATTGGCGCAGGCTCACAGTAGATGTGTGTTGATGAATTGTAGCAGACGACAATCTTAACACGTTTGCTGTTCACGGTTAGGCAGACCGCGCTTAATTGGAGCACGTGCTTGTTTATTGTCACGATGTTTTGATTACAATAACGTGTGAATGTCGGCAAAGAAGTTGATACCCCGTCTTGGACCCTGTTTGGCCAAAAGTTGTTAATTGTTGTAACAGTAGTAGGCCTGCACCATTGGTTCAATTAAGAACATTATGACCCGTTTGTAACTTGTCAAAATATGTTAATTGGCAAACACAGATATGCATTTTACAAAAATATTGAACTTGTACCACTTATCATTCGTGTTTAGAATGTCGCAACGTACGCTTTCCGATTTTGGCATTCCACTTTCGACGAAACGTAAATTAGAAATTGATGCAAATTGCTTTGTAAGCAAAACAAGTTTATATTGGAGACCAATTAACGTGTGTTGAATTAATTGACAATGAACAAAAGACAGTACGGCGCCGTTTCTAGTTACACTTTTTTGCGAAATAAATGTTCTCGATACAACACGTGGTCATGAAAACAATGACATTACGCAGAACTTTCTGACTATTCAACAAAGTGTTAGTGTTTGTGAATCTCCATTTAAGATGCATATAAAGGACTTGCAATGTGTGTAACGTTTTAAATATAAATAATGGTTTACGAGGGTAACTCATTTAACAGTATTCTAAGACATCTTTGAAAAGCTATAGTTTGTATAAGATATATATCCTATGGTGTTTAATCTTGTTTTTTGTTACTACATGAAAATATAAAACACATAATAAAATATACATTCTGGATTTTGTTGGTTTAATTATTCAACAATTAATCTCAAAACTATACATACAATGTTTGTGTGTAACAAAGCTTGTTATTAAGTCACTATACAGATATATGTGTGCCCTTTTTATGGATGTCGCGCGCTAAAGTGCCCTTTTTTGAAATTTTGCACCACGCCCTTTTTCCTTCCTGTATAAAACACTAAGTACGGGATGTTACGCGGAGTTTTGGCAGCTTATTTTACATTATTACATATTGCTGGTCATAAACCTATAGAAACAAAACAGAAAACCAGAAGAAGAATGGAAGTGAAATTAAAACATATGAGTCAACCCGCCACACGCGAAGTATCCGTATTTATAGGCGCGTTCTTCGAACAAACCTGTTCTAGTGGTTTGTCGGGCATTGCCATGTGATTCGATTATTAACAGTATCGAGAATCATCGCGCCCATGCTTAATACATTAGTCAATATGGTGGAATAATTATTGTTAAATTAATCAAAAATAATATTTATCATTGTATTGTTGAAAACACATTAAGAATCTTTTATTGACATACCATAATTATATTGCTGAATATCTTCATTTAACATATTTCTGGTTTAAAGAAAATTCCAGGTCACCTAGTTCACGGATAGCTTCTTTTTTATATAACGATTATTTTACTGGCCGCAAACTCCGGTGATGACCTGTATGTAAACTCGATACCTCGCGGGTTGAAATGCAATCCATTAAAGTGAGGCCTCGCTTCCACTGCTCTTTATATACTTTTACATGTTTACATGTTGACAGGAATATGGAAGTAAGTACTAAATATGAGAACATAGCCTTTAAGTATAAATGCTTTTGTGCTGGTAATTCTATGAAAATAAAAGGTGCACGCACAAACTGTATTGATGTCGAGAATTGAGTGTAAAACTGTTCAATCTCTTTTCATTAGAGATAAAATTGTTTCATGCAGTAGAACAGTGTTACAAAGACGCGGATATGTTTCCAATGTTCTGGTGGTATGTCAAACCAGCCAATGGAATAAATGAAGTGTATTCATTCATACCTAGCCGTGGGAAATTTTATTTGAATTTTATTGGAGACTTACAAAGGTGAAAAGCTGGCTAAATACATCCGCGCCGAAAAATGGCTGAATCAAAGAAGAAGAAAATTAATGATTTGGATTTGCACAACAGTTTATTTATTGTTCCCCTTTTGTTCAGATGCTCTCTTATACATACCGCATGATAATTCAGCCGCAGACCCAAAACTACAAAAGCGTCGGGCCTCTTGGAATAATTGTGCATTCTCAACCGATATATGATGTTTCAGTGATAAACGAAATAAAACATGAAAAATATCATGCAGTGTTTATACTTGTTTCGAGAGTTTGTTTTGTTGAACAAAGTGTTTGTTTCAAGTTGTGTTTTTGCATCGATTTTTGCAAGGCACTCCTGGGAGGAGGCGTTTTTTTCATCGTGCACAAATTCAGTTAATTGTTTTGTTCTGAGCTAGATGCATATCGCCCCCTTGGTGCAAAAAGGTACCATGTGACATTTAAATTAGAAGGCATATAGTACCTTTTTGCTCCAATTGGGTGCTATTGTTTCCATTATTCTGATGGAAAACCAACAAGCTTTGTAGTTTTGACTCCTTATTGTTACAGTTGATCCCCTAATGCAAAGTTGTAGGGGACATTTGGACTCCCTATTTTTCATCCAAGGGAAAACCCTGAATTGGAGACAAAAGAGAAAAAAACTTTCAAATGCACATATTTACCACTTCTGGCTTCAAGTAAAACTTTGTTTACACAATAATTAGTTTGAGATTTGGTTTTATTTCTTGAAATTGAAGCTGCGATGAAAACACTTCTTTTAGAGAAAGAGGCTGGGGAGTCTGACCAAGAAGATGACAGCTTTTACTAACATGTACAGTATACTTAAAATGTGAAAATTTTTAAATGTGCTCTTCTTTTGTAGACCTCATATTTACTTTTTATGCTCTGAAAATAGCAATATTTTGTCCCTCAAAACGTCTAGAATTCATTTTTGGTCGCCCAATCGGGGCGATGCCCTGGACCCATAAGGGAGCATAGGCGACTCCCTTGACCCCCGGTCTAATTGGTGACTATTCCAAAATAATCCCTTGTTGAAAATCATAATGACAGCCCTGTGCATAGCATGTTTTATGCTTTACAGAGGCTTAAACATACATACTGCTGCCTTGATATGAAGATATATCAATTAAAATGCCAGTTTTTTTTTATCTGCTTTTGGGGAAAGGGCCTGGCCTTTTTTTAGGGGAAAAACATCGCGCGAAAAGCCAGATTTTTGGGGGAAAAAGGAAAGTCTAAAATAATCAATTAAACATATTTTACTGTTTTTAAAGCAAATTCAAGGCAACAGATAATTTAGTTGTGCAATATTTTTTCTATTTCCTGCAATGGATGAGGTTAACTTATATATTTATTTAACTTACCTATGTCACACTTTTCTTGATTCTACAGTCCCTTTTGTCACACTGGATTGCCTGACTGCGTCCATTTAAAATTATATAACAGGAATAATGCATATATAGATAGACAGTAGACATAGCTCAAAAAACTATAAATAGGGTTCTACGCTTTTTGTGTGGAGAACACTCCTGTTTATACTGATATGCTGTACATGTACTTTTAAAATTAACAAGTTTCAAAGTGTAGATTTTTCACATGTTAGGCCACAACTTTTATATTTCTTGGTTTACAAAACTGCCGACCTTAATTTTTGGAAAATGTGGAAAATGATGAAATCGGAAAATCGTTTTTTTTATATATATTTTATTCCCGACCGCACTGATAAAAAACGAGCGAAACGAGAAAAAAAACGATCCGGTTTGAATACGGTTTAAAAAAATCAAGTAAGTACAATCAACGACTGGTTCACATTAATTGCAGAGATCGGGATATTTTTCAATGTGACAGCTTATGTACCTGTCCTTTTATGGGCACTTCTCAAAACTTATTTCAGGTAAAATTTACAGACAATAGGAAAATCAGCGTTAGTAAAATTTCGACCCCATCAAATTTATTTCCGAGTTTGTGACGCAACTATATTGTTTAACATGTTAATTTTATCAAACATACCTGATATTATGTTAGATAAAGAAGTACTACCTTGCAATTTGATAATTGGTATAAATAATCCAATAAACACTACCATTATTTACGATATATGTGTTTAGGAATTTTGTAAACACGTAATTTGTGTAAGAGTAGCAGGCTTTTTCCGCCCTATGCCACGGGTCCGAAATTCGGCCCCATTCCCAATGCAAATCTGGTTGTTTTTTTCCCAATTGAAAAAAAAAATCCCAATTAAAAAAAAAAAAAAACAATTTTTATTTTATATTTTTTTTTACCCTTAAAATATATAAGTTGACCTGATCCGGTGTAGAAAATAGAAAGTATTGCATAATTAAATTATCTGTTGCCTTGAATTTGTTTTAAAAACTGTAAAATATGTTAATGATTATTTAAGACTTTCCTTATTTTCCTCAAAATCCGCCGCTTCGCGCGATTTTTTTCACCTCAAAAAAGGCCAAGCCTTTTCCCCAAATTCAGATACAAAAACCTGCACTTATCACACATGCTCATAATATTTTGTAAAATTTTAATAAGAAGTTATCCAAATAGTCCTTATTTACCAGTTAACGGCTTCTTTGAAATATAAGAAACACTATTTACATGCGATAATTTTTCCCAAATGAGCCAATTTTGCGATTATTTTCTTTCCCAAAATGGGGGTTTTCACGACGCGAAATTCCCAAAATTCCAATGTGGCGTTTTCCCAAAATGGAGCGGAAAAAGCCCGAGTAGTTTTTCTTATATAAGATTTATGCAACGGGCATCGCATTGTATACTGGTGCGCATCGAATTACGGAAATGAACCTAAGTTTTTGTTTTAATGGGAGAGGAACGCATGTCATGTAATGGTGTGATTAAAATTGCCTGATGTTACAAATAGTGCTTTTAGGACTCATTTTATTTAAAGATATAGATGTGTTTCTTTGCATAATTTGATATGTTGTCTCTGTGTTAAGGTTATAAAAGGTATGTTGTTTTTGTCCTGATGTTATTAGTATTAACTTTTTTTCCAATGTTTTTTTTTTCTTTTTTTTTTCGACCGCCCGATGGATCATTTTCCAAAATAAAATTGTAAACCAATAAATAAAAAAGTCGTGGCCTTATAATACATGTATACGAATATATTTCGTGGTATTTTGATTTCTATAAATTTGCCAAATGTATGCATTCCTATATTTTTTGTTATACAATTTTGATAATAGTCCTTAATTATTAACCACACGTTACAACGGAATTCATGTAAGCTTTGCTCAATTTATTCATATTGTTAAAGTTGTTAGCAATACATCTAGACTAATATATTAATTATTAAACACAGCGAATACATGGTCAGCCTTTTTCACCAATTTGCTTAATCCCACAGCAAACTCTTTCTACACTCAATATCGATCATGTGAAAAAGGGACTGTTTGTCTGAACACCATTATTATCTGACTCTAACATTCTCAAAGTGGTAAGAAAACTTGCGAGTTTGGTATAATGCACTATACACGCCCCCCCCCTCCCGCTGCCCACACAAAAATATGCAGACAAAGTAACAAATTCTGTCTCTGAAGTCAGAAGACCTTCCATACTGGAAAGAGTAACAATAAATGAAATGTTTACATTACCATCTTATAATGTTAGTTTCTACAACCTGTATTTAACAGATATAAGCCCAAAGATTCCAGTGCACCCGGTGATGATCCCACTCCAGACTACATGAACCTTCTAGGGATGATCTTCAGCATGTGCGGGCTCATGATGAAGGTATGAAGCCAGGGGAAGCAGCCATAATACTGCTAGTAAAAGTTGTAAATTGATGTAGACTCCTTTAAAAGAATTTGTAACACAGCAACAAATTTATCTCATTTATATTTTAACATTTAAATTTCCTGTAGTTAGCTCACCTTCTGAGATTATTTTTTTCTTTAATTTTGTATTTTTGTATTTGAACTCCACCTTCACATAATAGTTAAGTTCATTTGAATCTCAAGTGAGGACAATTTGCCATCTTGTTTCACATTTGGTATCAATTAATCTGTAGTTTGTATCATTCATATACATTGTTATTTGAGAACTCAAACAATGTAAACTTATCTGTGATAAGGCACATGGGACAAATTTAAGACTTCTGAAATAGTGGTTTCCCACTATATTACTGAAATAATAACCATTTGGGAATACCAACAATCATCTATATAAAGCTTTTTGTAAAAATTCAATTATCTTGGTTAGTAAATTTATCAATTTTAAATAAATTCAAATACAATCTTTTTAGGAATTGTATTATTATAAAAGACGAAGGATTTGTCAATTTGTCAATTTGTGAAAATTGATAAACTAGCATTTCCAATAGACAAAGTAACAGGTTTAACTTGCTGCCTTGTATCGGTCAACATGAAATCATTCCATTTGTATTGGGTGTACACCCAGCATATATAAAGAAGAAACTGCCAGTCATATGTAAGGTGGTCCGAAGAGTACTGGTTATCTTATGAATCAACTATGCTTCCAGTCTCACCATTAGTCCACCAAATATTTCATTTTAAGTTTCTTCGTTTGAAATATGACTGTGAAATTAGTATAGACATCAAACATTTTGAACTCGTCTATTATTAAAATATTACATGTACAGATTAGCATTTGTAATTTAGCGGAGTATTAGTAGAAAAGACTTCTGTATAGATATATCTAATTCTTTATTTTCAACAGAACTATATGCTGGTAGTAAGGTATTTGTGTATTTGAATGCAATGGACAAATATTCCCTTAATATTAAAGGTGCTTTATTAAAAACCTTGAAGATTTATATATTTTCCGCTCAAGTCTCTGATCTCTAAAATTACAGTGATTTCTAAGTGAACATCAATGCTTTCCTTGCATACCTCGAGAAAAGAATAACATTGCAAGAATCTTTAAGTAAACAGTTAAACTTCCACTAAATCAAAATGATTTTTATTACGAGGTCGCTGTGGCGTAGTGGATATGGTGTCTGCCTAGCGATTGGGACGTTAGGGGTTCGATCCCCACTGTTGGAGCGTTGTTTAGATCTCCCCCATAGACACCAAGGAAAAGGACTCGAGAGCATTTCATATAAGCCTTAGACCTGTTATGCAATGGAGCTTAAATAAATAGGCTTAATTTTTTTTTTTAATCCTTATGATTGTTTATAGCGATTATACCATTGCAAATCTCCATTATATAATATATTGTAATCTTTTACATATTCTACAGTCAAGATTTGCATTTTTTGCAATCCAGATTTTTAAACATTAATTCTGTATACAAATTTCATGTGACGGAATATTATGTCCATGGAGATACAATAATTCAATGTTGATTTTTATTTTAACCCTTTCCCACTCAGAAGCAAAGTGAAAATGGCTATGTGCAAACGGTATAAAACCAGAACAGCCTGCGAGTAACTCACAGTTTGTTCAGGTTTTATGCTGTTTGCTGCTCATCAGAATCTGAGGGTTGAAATTGAAGCCTTTAAAACTTGAATCTATTAAGAAAGGTCTTTAATTAAATTTAACTTTCTAAGAGACTACAAATGCGTAAAAATACGTATCTAAGTGGTAAATGGTTAACAGGTACAGCTACTCAGATACATATAATTATGTCTACTACATGATGTTGTAAATTACTAAAGATAAAGTTGTTATCATCACTGTATTAATTGCTAGTGGTTCATATGGGTAATATTGGGTTCCTATTTCTTCACTTAAATTAACAATAGCGTGGTATTTCTGGTCATCATCTAAAATTAGAACTTGAATTGAAGTTCAATATTGTTTGCAAAATCCATAATTTATAATTGATTTATTTCAAATTTTATATAAATTTATATAATTTGTAAAACAACAGTATTTTACAATGGTAAAATTTTTTGAAAATATTAAAAAAAACTCTTAAAATGGATGAATAAACTAATGCCTACAAGTACAGCTTACTATAGGGTAGGATCAGAAATGCAGCCTTGCCGTTTGTAAATCATGTTACATTAGCATATATAACACTGAACTTGACGTTGTTATGTAAGGTGGTCCGAAGAGAACTGGTTATCTTATGAATCAACTATGCTTCCAGTCTCACCATTAGTCCACCAAAGATTTCCTTTGAAGTTTCTTCGTTTGAAATATGACTGTGAAATTAGTACAGACATAAAGCATTTTGTACTCGTCATGCAATTATTCCAATGTAATATGTGCAGAGTAGCATTTGTAATTTTGTAGAGTAATTAGTAGAAAAGACTTCTGTATATATATCTTTATTTTCCACAAAACTATATACCGGTAGTAAGGTATTTTAATGCAATTGACAAAAAAATCTTTTAGTATAAAAGGTACTTAAATAAAAACCTTAAAGATTTATATATTTTCTGCTGTAGTCTCTGATCTTTAAAAATATCCATACATGCCATAATTTTTAGACCAATTCCGGGACATTGAGTTAAATTGTCCGGGACTTTTGCCGATTTTCCGGGACATGTATAAAATGTAGCGATATTTATAGACATATGCAATTTTGGTACGTTTTTTTTGTTTCAAATCGTTAATTGCAAAAGTTCGAAAGCCTATCCGAAATACACTTGATCTATTAACGTCAAATTAAACATTACTACTTCCGTTACTAGATACAAGCCACGTGTTTTCAGTGTAAGCGTTCTAAACATAGATGGTGACGTCACTGCGTTATTGTTATTAAGACTGGTGTGTCTCATTTATAACATTTATATAATAAAAAATACAACAATACAGTACCGTTAGATCGTCAACTCAAATCAATTCACAATACATACAACCAATCACAAACTTTGTCGGTTAAACGTGCGAACATAAACTGCTTTTAATTTTTTACTCAGCGATGTTGGACTTCAGATGTGTGAACAACTATCCTTTGCCCTTACGCAGCGGGAAATAATGACGTAGTAGATTAAAATCAAATAACAACCACATTAAACAATGCCGCCTTTTCGGTTTGACCGCAAACGTGAGACAATCGATATGATAACAGAACCCCTGTTAATTGATCGATTTTGACACGTAGCGTAGTCTGCCTATTCGGGTAGGCATTGTCATGGAGACGCTGCAGATATACACAGATTCGAGGTGCTGTTAAGCCTAAGATAAGGTACATGTATATATGGATTTTGTAAATTCTGGGACATTTGACAGATTTCCGGGACAGCAGGACAAGTTCTTCATTTCCGGGACTGTCCCGGACAATCCGGGACGTATGGCATGTATGAAAATATCAGAGATATTAGATTCAGAGATATCAGAATTATTGCCCCTTTTATACTTAGAATATGCATATTATTGATAAATCTATGTTAAAGTTTGCGTACTACCCCAAATTATATTTTCTATATCCTTTGACATGTTTCTTTTATATTTTGCATACTTGTTTACCAACATGACCCCAGCTTATAAACAAGAGCATACATTTTGACATACTTATGGCCCCTTTTACACTTATATAATTGAACATTTTGCTTAAAGTGCCATAACTTCTTTATTTTTGATCACATTTTATTATTACTTTCACAAAACAACACTTACCTGAATACCACAATGGATTCCAACCAAACAATACCCCATGCCCCTACCCAGAATCCCTTCCCCCCCCCCCAACCTCCCCCCCCAATTTTTTTTTAAACATCATCTAATCAATTACCACATCCTACATTATACCCCCCCTCTCACCCCCTCCCCCCCCGATACCCCCCCCCCCCCCCCCTCAAATTTTTATTTTTTATTACATCATCTAATAAATGACCTCACCCCACATTATACCCCCCCTCTCCCTCATGTAATAAATTAGCACACCCCACATTATACCCCGCTCTCAACCCCCCCCCCTACCCCCAACAATTTTTTTTTCCTTTTCTGATTTTTTAACATCATCTCATAAAATCACATCCCACATTATAACCCCCTCTCAACCCCCCCCCCCCAAATATTTTTTTAAACATCATCTAATAAATAACCACACCCCACATTATACTCCCCTCTCACCCCCCCCCCCCCCCCCCCCTCATCCCCCGAACCTCCCCCCCCCCCACATTTTTAGCTCATCTATTTTTTGAAAAAAAGTTATGAGCTATTGTCATCACCTTGGCGTCGGCGTCTGCGTTGGCATCCGGTTAAGTTTTGCGTTTAGGTCCACTTTTCTCAGAAAGTATCATTGCTATTGCATTCAAACTTGGTACACTTACTAACTATCATGAGAGGACTGGGCAGGCAAAGTTAGATAACTCTGGCGTTCATTTTGACAGAATTATGTGCCCTTTTTATACTTAGAAAATTGAAAATTTTGGTTAAGTTTTGCGTTTAGGTCCACTTTTCTCAGAAAGTATCAATGCTGTTGCATTCAAACTTGGTACACTTACTTTCTATCATGAGGGGACTGGGCAGGCAAAGTTAGATAACTCTGGCGTGCATTTTGACAAAATTATGTGCCCTTTTTATACTTAGAAAATTGAAAATTTTGGATAAGTTTTAGGTCCATTTTATTCCTTAAGTATCAAAGCTATTTCTTTCATACTTGCAACACTTACTAACTATCATAAGGGGACTGTGCAGGCAAAGTAATGTAACTCTGACTGGCATTTTGACAGAATTATGTGCCCTTTTTATACTTGGAAAATTGAACATTTGTTAAAGATTTGTGTTTAGGTCCACTTTATTCCTACAGTATCAAAGCTATTGCTTTCATACTTGCGACACTTATTAACTATCATAAGGGGACTGTGCAGGCAAAGTTATGTAACTCTGACTGGCATTTGGACGGAATTATGGGCCCTTTATACTTTGAGAATTTGGTTAAGTTTTGTGTTTTGGTCCACTTTACCCCTAAAGTATCAAAGATATTGCTTTCATACTTTGAACACTCGCAAACTATCATAAGGGTACAGTAAAAGGACAAGTTGCATAACTCTGGTTGTCATTTTTACGGAATTATGGCCCTTTTTTTACTTAGTAACTTTGAATATATGGTTAAATTTTGTGTTTCGATCCACTTTACTTCTGAAGTATCAAGGCTATTGCTTTCAAACTTCAAATACTTTCATGCTATCATGAGGTTACTGTACCTGGCAAGTTAAATTTTACCTTGACCTCTGAATGACCTTGACTCTCGAGGTCAAATTATTAAATTTTGCTAAAATTGCCATAACTTCTTTATTTATGATTAGATTTGATTGATACTTTGACAAAACTACTCTTACCTGACATACCACAATAGACTCCACCCAAACCATCCCCCATGCCCTTTCCCCTCCCCCCCCCCCCCCCCCCCCCCCGAATTCTCCCCCCCCCCCCTCGAATCCCCCCGCCTATTTTTTTTTTCATCTCACAAATGACCACCACACCCTCACACTATACCCCCCCCCCACCCCACCCCCCCAATTTTTTTTTTGAACAGTTAAAAAACCCAAATATTTTTTTTATTATTTTATGTTTGAAATACCGTCCAACCATCGCACCCAAGAATCCCCCCCCCCTCCCCCCACCCGAATCCCCCCCCCCCCCTAATTTTTTTTTTTTTTTTTTTTTTTAAGATCATCTCACAAATGACCACCACACCCTCACACTATACCCCCCCACCCCCCTCCCACCCCCAATTTTATTTTTTATTTTTTTTGAAACGGTTAAAAACACAAATATTTATTTTTATTATTTTATATTTGAAATACCGTCCAACCATCGTACCCCCCCCCCCCCTCCCCCGAATTATATATATTTTTTTCGCACTTTTGGAAAATAATGTAATATGTCCACACCCCCACACTATACACCCCTCTTCACTCCACCCCTCCCTCCTTTGTGATTGAAAATGAGAGTCCCTTCACCTTTAAAAAGAAAATAAATGAGCGGTCTGCACCCGCAAGGCGGTGCTCTTGTTTTTTTTATACATCATCTAATAAATTAGCACACCCCACATTATACCCCCCTCTCCTTCATGTAATAAATTAGCACACCCCACATTATACCCCCCTCTCAACCCCCCCTACCACCCCAACAATTTTATTTTTTCCTTGTCTGATTTTTAGCTCGACTATTATATATGAAATATATATAGTGGAGCTATCCTTCTCATCCCGGTGTCGGCGTAAGCGTTAGAGTAAGCGTAAGCGTGCAAATGTTAAAGTTTTGTACTACCCCAATTGTTTTCATTGCCCCTTGACATATTGCTTTCATATTTTGCATACTTGTTTACCAACATGACCCCAACCTATAAACAAGAGCAGACCACTCTATCAAGCATTTTGTCATAATTATGGCCCCTTTTCCACTTAGAATATGCAGCAAATTTTAAAGTTTGCATACTACCCCAAATATTGTCAATGTCCCTTGACATATTGCTTTCATATTTTGCATACTTGTTTACCATCATGACCCCAACCTAAAAACAAGAGCATACAACTGTATCAAGCATTTTGACAGAATAATTGCCCCTTTTATACTTAGAATATGCATATTATTGATAAATCTATGTTAAAGTTTGCGTAATACCCCAAATACTTCCTGTATCCTTTGACATATTGTTTTTATATTTTGCATACTTGTTTACCAACATGACCCCAACCAATAAACAAGAGCAGACCACTGAATCAAGCATTTTGACATATTTATGGCCCCTTTTACACTTAGATACTTGAACATTTTGCTTAAATTGCCATAACGTCTTTATTTATGATCACATTTTATTATTACTGTCACAAAACAACACTTACCTGAATACCACAATGGATTCCACCACAACAATACCCCAAGCCCCTACCCTGAATTCCTTGCCCCCCCCCCCAGCCCCCCCCCCCTGATTTTTTTTTTTTTTAACATCTAATAAAATACCCCACCCACATTATACCCCCCCTCTCACCCCCCCCCCTCCAACCTCCCCCCCCCCCCCCAATTTTTTTTTTGTTAACATCATCTAATAAATTACCCCACCCCACATTATACCCCCCTCTCCTCCTCCCACCCAACCCCCCAATTTTTTATTTTTATTTTGTTTATTGCTGTTTTTTGAAAGATCGTCTAATAAATGACCACACCCCACATTATACCTCGTCTCAACCCCCCCCCCCCCCAATTTTTTTTTTTCCTTTTATTATTTTTGAAAGATCGTCTAATAAATTATTGAATCTGATCAATTTCCCCATGATGGCTTACGTTATACTGTTAAGCACTCGACAGCTCTTGTTTAGCTCTCCTGAGCATAACATGCCAGGCTTTTTCCGCTCCATTTTGGGAAAACGCCACACTGGAATTTTGGGAATTTCGCGTCGTGAAAACCCCCATTTTGGGAAAAAAATTAATCGCAAAATTGGCTCAATTGGGAAAAATTATCGCATGTAAATTATTTAAAACAGTGTTTCTTATATTTCAAAGAAGCCGTTAACTGGTAAATAACGACTATTTTGATAACTTATTATTAAAATTTTACAAAATATTATGAACATGTGTGATTAGTGCAGGTTTTTTAATCTGAATTTGGGGAAAAGGCTTGGCCTTTTTTAGGTGAAAAAAATCGCGGGAAGCGCCGGATTTTGAGGAAAAAAAGTTAAGTCTTAAATAATCATTAACATATTTTACAGTTCTTAAAACAAATTCAAGGCAACAGATAATTTAATTATGCAATACTTTCTATTTTCCACACCAGATCAGGTCAACTTATATATTTAAAGGGTAAAAAAAAAAAAAAAAAAAAAAAAAAAATTTTTTTTTTTTTTTTTTTGAATTGGGAATTTTTTTTTTGAATTGGGAAAAAAACAACCAGATTTGCATTGGGAATGGGGCCGAATTTCGGACCCGTGGCATAGGGCGGAAAAAGCCTGCATGCTCATGGTGAGCTCATGTATTTTACTTTTGTCAATGGTTTATCCTGAGTAGTGCGTCATCAACATTTACTTTGTCAATACTATCAATAGAAGTCACATTTATTGTCCAAACTTCATGTAACTTGTTTAGAACATGTTAATCTTATTTGAATCTAGGTGGAGTTCGAAAATGGTTTTAGTCGGTTTAAAACATAATTGCCACAAATTGGGGCAGTTTTTCTTGTTTTACTAAATTTTTTAATTATGAACAAGCAAGAAATCATGTTGTTAAACAATCATTAGAGAAAATATTCTTAAAAGATTTAATAAAATAATTTTTTAGAATACTATGATAATTGTCCAAATAAGTACTAGGCTGCCATGAAGTAATGCAGTTTTTCATGTATAACATGATGAAAAATAGTAGGCTTTCATTTTATGATTATCAAAATGGTTGACCCACTAAAAGCTTTCTTCTTTGCTTAATGTTCAATGTTGGGCATGGCATTTGTTTCAATAATCCCACTACCCTTATAACATCTGTGTCATAATGGGTTAATAAAAGCTTGGTCAGAAGTCAAATTTATTTCACAAACATTACAAAAAGAAGATCAATAAATGTTCTTTGGTTTCTCAGGTAAGCGCACAGGGGCCTCAAGTCCCATTGTTTTAAATGTTGAAAGTAAAAACTAATATGTTCCAATACTCTCTCAGACCTTATCAAGTCTGTGTCATACAGAGTAAAATACTTTTAGAAGAAGAGGCGAACTTTTCTACCGGTATGTGCCCCGGGTGTGAGCAACTGGGCTGACTAAAACTTCAATGTTTATTCACCAAAATTAAAATGATTTAATTGACTAAGTTTGATAATTCTAGTTAGGCATTTGTTTAAAAAGGTGGCATTTGTATACTTAAATGGTGTACAGATAAGCAATATCATCAGGTTTAACATTTTCAAACCAGCATGCTGATCTCCAACAGCTGTTGTTTATAAGCAGGGTATTTAATATCCATGGTTTGATAGCTGATTTTTTGTTGTTTATCAATTTACTTAAACACCCATGCAGTATGCTTTGAAAACCTGTTTAGGTGAACAATTTATTTTATTTACTTATCATAATTGTTTAAATGTTTAATTGAAATATCTTATGGTTAAGTTACTTAGGACAGACTGATGCATTACAAAAATCAAAGTACTGACAGTACTGGTGTAACAATGCCTTTGAAGAGGACTGATATAAAAGCATCTATTTAAGTTTATCTACATCACCACAATTTTGTATGTGGGTAAAAATTGGGTACGAAAAAAGATTAGGTTAGGGAAAAAAAATTGGATAGGAAAAAAAATTGGGTCGAAAAAAAAATTGGGTACGAGCAAAAATTTGGGTACGAAAAAAAAATGCGTACAAAAAAAATTGGGTATGAAAAATGTAGGGTACGAAAAATAAATTAGGGGTACGGGGAAGTAGTACCCTCGGGGAACTTGATCCATTCAGTGAAACTGGGAGGCGGGTTACATTCTCGATCAAATATAACAAGAAATATCTTTAAAAAGATATATTCGACGTGTATATTCTGTACCACTGATGTTAAAAAAACGTTCCGTTACATTAAAACGTTTGTGGGTTATAACATTACGTTTCAGCATATAAATTCAAAACTGGACATGCTCATTAATTACAAAATGCTCTTTAATTGTACATGTATATCATACCAAACTTTATATTTCGTTGTTTCCTTTCCTAAGTTAATGATGCTATACATGTGTATGTAAGACGTGATTTCACATGCCCATGTGCATGAACATATAATTTTTCTCTTTTGATTTAATATTGTTTTTTTCTCTAATTCAATAAGCTTAGGCATGTTTGTTCGTTAAGTATGGCAATGATTTCATGATGATTCCCGAAAGTAGGTATGAGCACACAGTCGTAAGAGCACTTGAATACGTGAGTTCGCCCATGAACACATGGTAAGATTAACTAAATCTCCGCGATATGACCTATATGTGTTTAATACAGCAAACAATATCCAACAAACGAATGAATTATCAAACAAAGTATGTGCACTGATGTGGCTCTGTAATTTCTGTTTGAAAAGTTTTTTAAATATGCAAAATGAGAAAGCAAGCATAAGAGCGAGTTTCACTGATGTCATACAGCTATTATGCTGTTTATATATCATAGTCGCTACAACGTTTACAAATGGCAGGTTCGAAATAATTCGTTTTCTTTACACTCATGATCGTGTTGAAAGTTAATTATACACGTTTTAATTCGCAATTTATTTACTGAATCATGACAAATGTCAAATACAATACAGAAAATGCATAGTTGTTTCATTGATCTATAAACATATAATGGATTGAATATAACTGATTTAAAATTAACGTTTTCAAACTATTATTAAATCTTTTTCCCAGAATATGCTGTCCTGTTTATAGCTGATCTTCCTATACCTTTATCAATGATAATAAGCGAGGTATGCAGATTAGAAAAATCAAGCTATCTCAATCGACTGGCTCGGTCTTTTACATAGGTCGCCATTGTGAAGAATTTTTATGTCCCCCACTATAGTAGTGGGGGACATATTGTTTTTGCCCTGTCTGTTTGTTGGTCTGTTGGTTGGTTTGCGCCAACTTTAACATTTTGCAATAACTTTTGCTATATTGAAGATAGCAACTTGATATTTGGCATGCATGTGTATCTCATGAAGCTGCACATTTTGAGTGGTGAAAGGTCAAGGTCATCCTTCAAGGTCAGAGGTCAAATATATGTAGCCAAAATCGCTCATTTTATGACTACTTTTTCAATATTGAAGATAGCAACTTGATATTTGGCATGCATGTGTATCTCATGGAGCTGCACATTTTGAGTGGTGAAAGGTCAAGGTCAAGGTCATCCTTAAAGGTCAGAGGTCAAATATATGTGGCCCAAATCGCTTATTTTATGAAAACTTTTGCAATATTGAAGATAGCAACTTGATATTTGGCATGCATGTGTATCTCATGGAGCTGCACATTTTAAGTGGTGAAAGGTCAAGGTCATCCTTCAAGGTCAGAGGTCAAATATATGTGGCCCAAATCGCTTATTTTATGAATACTTTTGCAATATTGAAGATAGCAACTTGATATTTGGCATGGATGTGTATCTCATGGAGCTGCACATTTTTAGTGGTGAAAGGTCAAGGTCAAGGTCATTCTTCAAGGTCAAATATATGGGTCAAAATTGCTCATGGAATGTCACTTCTGCAATATTGAAGCTAGCAATTTTATATTTGAAATGCGTGTGTATCTCAAGGAGCTGCACATTTTGAGTGGTGAAGGGTCAAGGTCAAGGTCATCCTTCAAGGTCAAACGTCATATAGGGGGACATTGTGTTTCACAAACACATCTTGTTTCATGGTATGATAACTTAGACGAGCTGCTTCGCAGCATTGTCAAAAATAAGAATAGGGTTTTACTGTCAAGAATGAATGTGATTTACGAGCAAGTACAAGTACACGATAACATGCATCGTGATGTATTTTTCATTGATTTTCAGCTGAAGTGGTGTGCATGGTGCGCTGTTTACTGTTCATTCATCAGCTTTGCCAATTCCAGGGCATCAGAGGACACCAAACAAACACTAAGTAGCTTTATGTGAGTCTGGGGTTATCTCCCTTTTAGGGATTCACTAGAGTTGTCTCCTTTTTTGGAAAAATTTCAATGTATCATCCTATGTGGCTCATATAGTTATGTTTAATTGTTTCAAGAACTTGACTTTGTTTGTATCTCCATTAAAAGATAAATTTTGCAATTATGGTTAAATTATTTTACGGGGGTGCACAGAAATATTCAATAACAAATTGACCTTTACATGTATACATTTTTATGCCCCCAGTAGGGTGGCATATAGCAGTCAACCTGTCGGCCTGTCTGTCCGTCACAGATGAAGTGTAAAGTTTATTGGGGTCCATTGATTTTTGCGTAGTTATGGGTCTTGTACTAAACAATTTTCTCTTAAAAAAGCTGCTGTGCGGCTTCAAAGCGCAGTAAAGGGCACTGTGTTTCACAAACACAGGTCTTGTTTGTTTTGGAATACACAATAGTTTATTTGAACAATAGCTTCATTGAAAATTAAATTACATATAATTCTTTTGTTATAATAGTATGGATGTGTACCAACATTGTGTGCAACAAAATATGTATTAGTCTTATACTCTTTGATTGAACAAAAAATGTTTGCTTTCCATTTTTAATCCACCTATGCTTCATGTAAGATTAAAAATAGATACATGCAAGTTAACTTTTTTATGATCAAATATTCTTAAGCTGTCTATATTAGCTGTCTATATTAGCTGTCTATATTAGCTGTCTATATTAGCTGTGGGATTCTGAGTGAGTCTCCTGGTGTAGAGGAAATTAAGAGTCACCTTGTGACATAATGTATCAAAGCTTTAACCCTTTGCATGCTGGGATATTTGTCGTCTGCTAGATTGGTGTCTGCTAAATTTCTAAAATAATAATTTGATTCACTTTTTTCAAAGACCTATATCAGAATAGCAAACAGTTTGGATCCTGATCAGACGCCACGTTTTGTGGCGTCTGATCTGGAGCCAAACTGTTTGCAAAGGCCTTTAAAATTCAGCTCCAGCGCTTAAAGGGTTTAAAAGGTTAATCACTGCCAACAGAAATACATTGCTTGGTGAAATTTTCCATTTACCAATGTTGGTATTTTAAGGCTGTTATATAAGCTGTGGGGAAATAATAGCATTACGAATGTACCTCGATACTTATTTTAGTCCATTTTGATTTTTGTTGCAAATATCAGCTGTTATGAAGTGATTTGAGTCCCCTCTTAAACAAATTTGATGTTTTATTTTTTCAGGCTGTCCATATCAGCAGTGGTGATGTCCTATCTACAGAACCCACAACCAATGACCCCTCCATGGCAGTGACGAAACATTTTCCTATCCATCTCTAGTCTATACACCAGTCAGCAAGCAAACGTACAACCATCAATTCATTCCATCGTGGTCACATGACTTAGTTATGTTAAATTTTAAGTGTAAATTCAAAGAAAGAACAATTATTTTCTCTGATGTTTTATTTGCACTTTTCATCTTATATTTCAAGCTTTTATACACATTGTTTACCTTTATTTGAAAAAAAAAATCAGATTTTTAGAAATACTTGCGCACTGCAAAATTTGATCGCCTGGGTGTGTGCTGGCTAATTTCCATCAGTGCATAAACAATTACTTAATTAAAAAAAAATCAAACAGGTTCTCATTCTGCATGACATGCTGTAGAACAATTAATGAAACTAATCTAGTTTCTTTTTAAAAATATGTTTCCAAAACCATGGAAATCCAACATCAAGAAGTTACACACATCTCATATGGGTCAATATTTTAGCATGTGTTTGTAAATATTCTCAGTTATTGGGCCGTGTACCACAGCATTAGTGGGCAACATCATCCTGCTTATAAACATTTATTTTTATTTTTTGGGTGTGATTTACCACTGTCCAGCAATTTATTGTGTAAGAACTAAAATTGACCCTTTAGTTATCAATTTTATCGTGCAATTCTTAATTTAACAAGTATGAATATGTATATGCAAAACTGAAATGATATTTTTCTTTATATGGTGTATTAACATTTTAACACATATTAGTTTTTGGCCTTATGAAATATTTTGATTAAAAGTAATGAAAAGTAATGTGTATTTCTCAACAATTTTTTTCAATATGTTATGATGTTTTAGAAAATCTTGCACATATTATTTTTTGGCCTTATGAAATATTTTGATTTAAAGTAAAGTGTATTTCTCAACAATTTCTTCAATAAGTTATGATGTTTTAGTAAATCTTGTTAAGATTGAAAGTTTACTTTGGTAGGTATTTTTAACCCTGATAGAATAACCCTTTGGTTTTATAGAAGAAACCTAATACACATGTAGATTATTGTAGAATATTATAATGGAAAAGTAGAAAACATGTTATCAAATCACTCTTTGCAATAAAAGACTAAGTTGACACTTTTTATGTTAACACGTTTTATGTATATTAGAAAAACATTTATGTCAATGAAATTATTGTAATTACATGTATTATAATCAAGAAATAAATATTTTGAATTAATGTTTTGTTCTGAAAATGTTGTAATACCGTCTGTTAATATTTGGTATGTATATAAGAGGCTACATGCTTAACCATTTTTTAACTTGTTTAATGACTTGTATCTTCATAGAGACTGAGCTATGCAAACTAATTTCTCTAATAAACTGGTTGTTGAATTTACCCAAAGTTCACTGCTGAATAAACTTAAGGTAGAGGATCCTAAAGAAAGGAATTTTAGCAGCAACCAATTTGGTGGAAGTATGGCCCTTTTGTCATTATTAGCGAGGCTGTTTTTCGGAGAAAACCCGAGCTTTTGTCATAGCCAGCTCGTCATGTCGTCTCGTCCGCCGGCGTCGTGCTAAAACCTTAACATTGGCTCTAAAATCAAAGTGCTTCCACCAACAACTTTGAAACTTAATATGTAGATGCACCTTGATGAGTTCTACATGACACACCCAGTTTTGGGTCACTAGGTCAAAGGTCAAGGTCACTGTGACCTCTAAAAAATCAAAAAAATCTGACAAGCTTTCGCAGCAGAGCGTGGCACCTGTTATGCCGTGCCTTTGTTTTAGCAGACCTTAGCATAATGTGCTTATGGTAAGCATCTTTCGTCCATTGTGCATATCAATGAAACGTTGTGAACACTTTATATGCCACATTTGTAGACCTTCATGAAACTTGGTCGAAACATTTGTCACATCGAAATCTTGGCCCTGTTTGAATCAGGGTCACATGGAGTCAAAAACTGGGTCACTTAGTCAAATTAAAGAAAAAAGTTGTGATCATCTAACAGTCAGGGTGAGAGACAGTATTCCTATATTGGCTTAATGAAACTTTGTGAACACTGTTAGAGTTTCTTTTGTAGACCAATCACCATACAACTTGCTCAAAGTTTGTTTTCATACCAGTAATTGACAGAAGTCAGAAGAAGGAAATCTTGGCCCCCAGGTGTTGGTGCAAATTTTCTTATGGCTATATTGAAAGCGGATACACTAGAAATGGCATTTCCTGCCAAATCATCATGTAACCTGCTCCAAAGATTTATTATCCCTCGCCATAGGCGGAGGGATATTGTTTTGGCGTTGTGTGTCCATCCGGCCGGCCGGCCGGCACTTTTGTGTCCAGAGCCATATCTTGGAAGTGCTTTGGCGGTTTTCATTGAAACAGTATATTAATTGTCAAGCATCTATTTCTACTGTCTTAGCACACTCGTAGCATATACTCGGTTGTAAATGATGTAACTCAGTACCTACATGGCACATTTAAATGTATGGCATCGTTAAAAAACTTAAAATCATTTATTTGCAAGAAATAAGAATAGTACCACAATAAGTGGTTGAACCTTTCATGAAAAAAATTAGATTTTTTGTTTGTCAAAAGTCATGTTAACAAACAACTGAGTGATAAATTGTGTATTTGTAATTGATTTTTTTATTTATTCTGAACATAACCCCAATAGTTACATTGTTTATTACCTATTCAAAATAATAATTGACATGATAGGTCTCAGTAAAAGGTTGTAAAACAATCGTCAATTTTGAATAAATGCAGTAACCTACCCTAGCATCATTTGTAGCGCTTATTTTGCATATGGTGATGTCACTTGCTGTGAAACATATTACCAACACTTACGTCTGTGCTGACTCCACACACATTTGAATTGTCAATGCCCTTTTTCGGCGTAGCTGTATTAAGCCAGCTTTTCGCCTTACCTGACCTTTGTAAGCGCCAATAAAATTCAAATAAAATTTCCCGCGGCTAGGTACGAATGAATACACTTCATTTATTTTATTGGCTGATTTGAGTATACCACCAGAACATTGGAAACATATCCGCGTCTTTGTAACACTGTTTTACTGCATGAAACAATTTTATCTCTAATGAAAAGGCTCAATAGATAGAACAGTTTTACAATCAATTTTCGACATAAATACAGTTTGTGCGTTCACCTTTTATTTTCAGAGAATTACCAGCGCAAAAGCGTTTATACTAAAGCTATATTCTCATATTTAGTACTTACTTGCATTGCATTTCAACCCGCGAGGTTTCGGGTCAATTCGCGGCCAGTGTGTGAAAGTCAGAGTTTATATACAGTTCATCACCGGAGTTCGCAGAAGGGGTTGCGATCTTTTCATTGAAGGAAAAAATTGGAATCTATGCTATTTTTGTCTGATGGAGTAAATAGTTCGTTTAGTCGCTTTGTCGGGCACAGCTGTTGCCTTAGTCGTGTACAGTTGGCGCAAACAAGCCGTCGTTTCAGCAGCAGAATTGTTACCTAACTTTAATGCATTGCATTCCAATCCGCAAGGTATCAAGGTCAGTTTGCGGTCAGTTGCAGAAATCTTTATATAAACGCCGTCTCGTAAACTTTGTGCACTTGAAGTCTGTTTTGATCAGAAAGATACTAAATAAACATATTCGGCGATATTATTGTGGTATGTCAATCATCGATTTTTAATATGTTTTTAACATTTGCATGATAAGGACCAATTTTGATAAAATTAATTAGAAATATTTATCCATTTAGACCAGTTTATTAAGCATTAGCACAATAATTCACTATACTATAATTATGCAATTAAATAAGATTCGAGTATTGCCGGCTGACCTATAAGCACTCGTTTATTTTCATGTTTCTTGTGCTTTTCTATTCTGTAAATATAGATATCTGAGTAATAATATCACATAAAGCAAAATAAGCCACGAAATCTGGCGCAACACCCCGTAATTGATTTGCTTGTGATGTAGCTAAGAACTGCGCAGAAAAAAAGGCATCCGCTACTTTTTATCTCATAGAGATAACTTTTGATCGTTTATAAACATCGACCACAATCAACGCCGTATATCTTTTTTAAAGATATTTCTTGTTACTTGTAGAAAATAATCGTTGTTACATTTTAGTCTCGACAAGCACTTGGATGTTGTATTAATGTAAAAATTACGCTTTTATTTTACATGACTTATATTTTCAGTATAAAGTATGATGCTTTCAATCGTTTGCTAAGGTGTTCCAAAAGAACATGTCATCATTATCTTGATTCGACAGTACATAATATATTGACATTAAAGCAAGAATATTAGATTTTGTCAAATATTCATGAATTTATATAAAATGTGCAAAAAAAACTTCAATATAATTTCAATATAGATAAAAATAAAAATAAAGAAGAACATGTGTCGAAAAATGCGAAATAAGCCAGATATTTAATTCTGAAATCGAAAATGTCTGTACAGTCGAATTCGCCAGCATGTATATCATGCATGCACGATGTGAATCTAAATTTAGTTTAACGGATCATTTTAATTTCCTGCAACGATATCTATTCATACGACACACGAACACTATCTCCGTACCTAATAAAAAGACGAATGCTTCGGTTATTGTAGGAAAATATGTACGAAATATCTTCGTCACAATCTGCTCGGTGCGCTAATCTGTCTTTGCTGTATTTTATGAAATTCGTCTTCAATGTATAATTTTTCTTGCCTGTTTTGTGTGATTGTAACTTATCTTTATCCCCTACCGGTTTCACCGGAGGGTTCTTATGGTTTGCGCTCTGTGTGTCCGTCAGTCCGTCATTCTGTGAGTATGTCACACTTTTCTGGATCCTGCGATAACTTTAAAAGTTCTTCATATTTTTTCATGAAACTTGAAACATGGATAGATGGCAATAAGGACATTATGCACGTCATTTCATTTTGTTCCTATGTGAAAAATTCTGGTTGCTATGGCAACAAATATTTATTTTTTTAATTTCGGACAATGGTGGAGCCGGTAGGGGACATATATATAAATTGCTTGGAAGTAGTCTTGTTTTCAATATATTACAATTTAACACATATAAAAATCGTATAATCTCGTAGTTTTTTTTTCCAGATAATCACTCAAACATGTGTTATTCGATTGACTGAAATCTGAAATCAGAAGCAGTGCATTTTCTATAACATTCCGCTTAACTAGCTAGCCTCCCCTCATGTATTGTGCTCGTTATTGCGGCGCTTTACTTTATTCCAGAAGATACAAAGCACTTGTGTACACTTGTAATAATTATCAAAACAAACAATGTTAACAAGTATTTACGCTCAGTTATCTTCCAATACAAAACATGGACCTGACCAATGCGCACGGGAAACGTCCGAACAACGACAGAAACGTTCCAGACACAGGACTAATGAAGCGCTTGTGGTCATAATCGCTTATTCTGTTTGATAAACATTGCTTCCGTGCATTGTTAATGACCTCTTGTGTTGGTATTAACGGGGTAATTAAGCGGTATCAGTAAATCTAGTTATCATTAGTGAGATAATCCAAGCTGTTAATTTACATCTGGCGTGTAGCATCCTCGCTTTAAACAGGTTATGCTAATGTAAAGATGCAAAGAAACAAACGACCTTCTCTTGTTTTCAACAGTATAAGAAACCTTAAATTACCGTCGACATCACTCCATTTTCTTCGAGTGGACAAATTATTTTCCGCCAAACACATAAAAAGAAAACGATAATGTGTATAAACGTTATATTTAAAATATACGTTTTATTTAATTCTTACTATTATACCACAGCGTGTGTGTGTGTGTGTGTGTAAATATTATATCGCCGTTCTATCGCAGAAATAAAAGCTTCAGATGAACGTTAGTGTTTGCTTCCAAAGCCGTGGTTGCACCGCCCTTACGTCGAGCTTGCGTCGATATTTATTTTCATCAAAAAACGTGCGACGGACGTACGTTGATTGTGCGTCTTTTTCTCGATCGCAAGGTCGCCCCACCCGACGTAACGGAAATTATCGCGAGCGCTTATTAAGAAATGAAGTTATCAACATCGATATATTATTAAGTAGCAAGCGGTAAAATGTAATTATTGAAATTTTAACTTATTAGCCAGCCATCAAACCATATGAAACGTATGTCTTTAACAAGTGTTAAGAACAAACAATGTAAATAAGTATGTGCATGACGTTTGTGTTTTATGGATTAGCATCTCTTGTTGAATTAGGAAACCGAACTAGCCAACTCACCAAACCGATATCCTTGGTTCCAACCTTATTGGGTAACACCAATATTGCATTTCCCTTAGACTAATACCAATTGTGAATCTTGAAGGACTGTGTCTGCGGGTCTGTATTTATTGCCATTTGTTTTCTTTGCTCTGAGTATTTCAAAGTTCAAAATCATGTCTCCGCGCCGCATACCCACGCCCTCCCATCTCCCCTTATCCTCATTCCCTTACACCAGCGTCTCACGTGTCGGTCCTACATTTCACGGATCATGACGCCACAGACTTGATGACTTTGGCAGTCTTCGTCTGCAGGACTAATCGGTCTACCAGACGCTTGATTTCATGGTCCGAGACCGCGACGGTGCAGGTTTCATTCTTAAAAAGCCGCAACATGTTTCCCCGTGTTTCTCGTGTTATAAAGTTGTTAATACATTTTTCGTTTGAGAATTACAAGTCGGATGGTACCTACACAGTTTTTACTTTGAACCATTTCCCGATACATTAGGATTCTATGTTCCGGGTATTGCTATTAAAAGGTTTCTGATTTCACTCAACGGGCGGATCCGTTTCTGATGTTTAAAAAGTGGCGCTCATACTCGGGCTCAACACTAACCTACTAACCCGTCTGATGTGTTCTAAGTACCGGTAGAGGCTTCGGGTCCGGCATTGCTGACGCAGGCTTGTCTGACTCTTGTATATGGCATTATCTATCGTAAACCGAACTAACAAGTCTTAACCCTCGGATCATATCTTCCACTGTCGGCGTTCAGTAACTTTATCTTGTGTTTTTCTCCGTTATATGCCGAGTACATCTACGATTAATTCTTCAGCGGACAATGGTCATATTCAATAAAATGCGCTAGACACCCAACCGAAAAAAAACATAGTTTTCGTCCCTCAAGTCTAAGAGGCTGCATTACACGAACATACATGATACCGCTTTATACGGATGTTTTATTTCCCAGACTTCGACACTGTTATAACCATGTACTAATATAAAATGTTGTTTTTGGCAAAGTGTGTGCGCGTGTGCGCGCATTTAAGAGTTTATTTCCAGGTCCCGCTGCGTCCTCACAACTGTATTTATGGCCAGACTTTTCTCAATGACCTTTAAGGGGAAATTTTATTTTTAAGCCAAAGTTATTAAAAAATGCTCCGGCTATCAGGGTATTTGTCAAATGTATACTTTTGAAAAAAACCGGAGCGCGGTGGCCCATGAGAATCTTACGTGCAATGGAAAGACGGATTCCTGACGAAAACCATTATGATTGCTGTTTGTACCACATCGTGCAAAATTTTGCATCGATTCCAATCCGTTTGTAAGAAGGCAACACCATACCGGTATATTATGACAAATGGTCCAAAGTAGATCGCTCTATAACATCTTATATCTGAAATCAATCGTTTGACTCATGGATGCTGATGACTTCGTGTTCTTCATCGAGAATTTCTCTGATTTGAAATGTTTCTGTCAGAAGAATTTCTGCGAAACGTTTCCTCGAGGAAAACGTGTCGTGAACGATGTATTCTGTCACTCATGCAGATACCAAACATGTTGGTATAAAGGAACTCATGTGGAAATTTCAGGAACATCAAAATGGGAGATGCTTGTTGACGGAGAACACGTGTTTGATAAGTGGAGATAATCTGTTAATGAACCGATCAATTCACCCGATAATCGGAGAAATCAACCTTAGATCAATGTATATAGAGAGCATGATCATTAACAGGGCATAGCCAGTAACCGGACTTGACATTGTCGGTCGGAACCAGATGCCGAACACGCTTAAAGTAGAATAACCACAACAATATATACTGCAGTGATTATATATACCAATATATTTTTTTCAAGCTTGTTTGTTTTTATACTATATATGTCGCGATGACGGGACTTTATATCGAGCGAAACAAACGTTTAAAATTAACAGTGGAACAATTGACCAGTGGATTGGTGATACCAAACTTTGTATGAAACGCTCGGTTGAGAGAAAGAAAAGCCCGTGGTCTGAATATATCTTGCGACGCCCGTGAGTGTGGTATCCGCCCTGTCAATCAGTGACCGTAACTCAATAGCCCCCGAATTTCCGCGTGCGCGGTTCAGACCTTATAACAAATAATCAGCGTTAATTTGTAGTTAATGAGATTCTCTTGAGGGTAACTGCTTGCAGATCAAATACCAAACCACCGGTAGCCGGGAAATATTTATCATTTCGTCGATGTCAGTGTCAGAATTAATCAAATCGGTGGATTCTATTTTCTCCTTATTTGCTGTGTATATTTACACACGTGGTTTTGCCTATTTTTAGCCTGCAGGTGTACAGCGACATCTGATTGGCTATAGGTGACCCACTGTCATCGCGATCTGTTGGGACATGTGCCTTTATTATGCGCAAAAGGACACGAAAGTTGACAGCTTCGCGCAGAGACGAAGTATTTCATGCAGAACGGGTTTACCCTCTACATAGTGAAAAGTTGTAAAAGTTTACAAATCGGAAAATATATTACATTTGGATTTAAATATGTGTTTATGAGTATCATTACTTAGAATAACTTTTCGAATAAATTTTGTTGTTGTGTGTCTTATTTTATTTATTTCTGGTGTGTCACTTGAAAAACAGAAGTGTTGAAAATATGCGTTTGGATTTACCTACACTATCGGACACGGAGTTATGTGTATGATTTGTGTATTGCTGCTTGTCAATTAGTGGGTTCGCTTTTGTGGATTCGTAAAAATGACAATTTCAAGATACAAATGTCAAAGAAAATAGATGTGTCTCATAGAATGACCCATCTGGTTGAAGCGGGGTTTCTACTGGTAGTGTTCCTGTCGACTTTTAATGCAGGTATGCTATTTTTACCGCTCGCATGTGAGTCGAATGACCTGTCACCTACGCGTGTTGTCGCCGCGTTTGATGTGCTTTGATGTGTCGCTGTTGTAATTAAGGCGTTGAAACGTAGCTATTTTAGCATTTAAACCATGACATTGTGTTCCGTAGTGTTACCAAATGAAAATAAAATGGAAAATGGTATAAACAATAGTTGAAATTCAATATTACTTATAATCGCAGGTAACTTTAAAAAAAAGAAATGATGTCTTTTAATGATTGTCACAATAAATGATCACAATAGCTATTAGACACATATAACACCACATTTATATTTGAATAAAGGTCATTTGTATTTAGTCAGAAAATTCATATTTATTGACTTAACAAAATTGTTGTATAAATTACAAAATATTTGTTTTATAACATATACTTTTATTTTATATACAAACATGTGTTTTAGTTTTAAAAAATGTCACTCTTTGGCTGTTAAACAGATGATATACCTCCTTTGGTTTTCTGCTGCATATTAAGCAGTCTCAACTTGAAGGCTTTTCAACATATGTACAGGGCTTTCCTTAGACCTCAAATCTCAAGAGTCAATGACTCTTAGGACCAAATTTTCAAGAGTCAAAATAAAATTTGTATGAGTCATAATTTTAACGCAGGCGAGTCAATGATCTTTTGTACTTTAAGCAAATTACTGAGTTATAATATATTAAAAGCTACAAATTAACAAATATCTAAACATTTATTTCTTATATTCCAGTCAATAAAAGAGATGATGTAAACATACATTGTGACCAACATTGTGAGCATAGTGAAATCAATACGAAAAAAACACTCGCACTTGTAGTGACATAATATATATCAAGGGTGTCAATTGTCCCAAATTCGACATACGGAAAATTAAGCAGAGATTCAGAGACCGTAGGACAAACGGAATAGGGGAGAGAGCCCCTGGAGCCCTTGCTTATTGTTATTCTTTATTTTCTTTCTATGTGCAAATTTTTATGAGTACAATGCGAAATTTTATCAATCAGACCATCCGTAACACCGCATGTGTATTCGTCATTCTATAAAAATGTTATCAAGATCGTTGGAAATAAATTAAAATCGACGAACCATACCGTATCCGAAAACGACTATTCGAAAGCGACTGTCCGAAAACAGGTAGAGATACGTCTTTTGCGAATGAGATAAAATGTGTTTTGTTTGTCTGCAGAAAATGAAAGCCAGTAAGAAGTAACCTAGCAATTACGCAATTAATATATAATTCGGTTGACATATTGTTTTTAGTATGATATTGCAGTGCTTTACTTTGCTAATAGATCATTTATAGTTGGCGGACATTAGCAACGTTCGTAGAATGGTACGGTTTTCGGAAAGTAGCGAAGATGTTTTGACAGTTACTGCTCATGTCAGTGCCAGCCGTTTACCATCAAAATACCTCTCTAAACTCAGGGCTTTTTTTCCTGACTTTGTGAAGCGGCCCTGGCACCCTCACTTTGTGAAAAAATGAGTCGTGAACTTTTCAAAATTGTGAAAAAATGAGTCCTGAACTTTTCAAAATTGTGAAAAATTGAGTCGCGAACTATTCAAACTTGTGAAAAATTGAGTCGCGAACTTCTTAAAATTGTGAAAAACCGAGCCGTGAAATTGTTGAAATTGTGAAAAACGGCCAATTTTGTAAAAATTCACGGCCCTGTTAGGTTTGTGAATTGTCCCTATCAAAATTGTGAAATGTCCTTCCAGGGCCACTCGCAAAGAAGGAAAAAAAGCCCTGAAACTTACTAATCTGATTTACCTTTATCTCAAAATCGACCCTGGACGGCTCAAATCCGGATTTAATTATTTCATGTGCGTCTTTGCCAAAGACGTGCGACAAACACGCCCATTTTCTATGCCGTCTCAAATGGTCAATTATTACACCTATGTTGTAATCAGTTAGCACACGCAGCATCCAAATTTGTCACTTTGCCACACGGTCAGTTATACCACTTCTATGGTTATTTTTAGCAACTCTGGTGCAAAGCGTGTAAATGAACGTTGTAGACAGTACATATACCAGCATAACTTTCGCGCGTCTTTGAACGGGGCAAATATGGAATAAAACAGGGTTGGGTACACTGTAGTCAGCATTGAAAATACATTCTGACATATTGTGGAAGTATTTCTCAAAATATTGTGGATATGGATGTTATAATTATATATTCGATATTATTAAAACTGACGCTGGTGAGTCCATTCTGTTTTAGTGTGTTTAATACATGTCGTTTCTGCAAACAGGTGATAACAAGCGCTCAGATAAATAATGGAACGTTGATACACGCGTCATTGAACCAGCAGTGTTTCAATTGGTCATTATTAGATTTCTCAATGGGCAAATCTCCGCCTACTGGGCGGACTTGTGCTTCAATGATTGGAAACGGTCGATAACGGTTAGCGTCTTCCAAAAGATACTCCGCCGCAAGCCAATTATCGATTACTCTTAACAACTTTTGATCTCTTTGACGCATGTCGGTACATTCCCCCGGGTCACATGTGACGCATGACGTAATTTTCTCAAGAGTCAAACTAGGGTATTCTGCAATTTTCAAGCGTCAAAACCCGGGAGCTCAGGTCAAAGGAAAGCCCTGATATGTAGAACGTCACATTATATATAAGACTGGTAATCGGCCCCACTCCCTATGGAAAAAAGTATATATTTTTCCCAATGGGAGCTAAAAATTCCCAATGGAAGGTTTCCAAAAACTTTTTTTATCTCAATATTGTTCAACGCCCATCCATATAAGTTCAATTGAAGCATTTTTAGCAAAACAACAACAACACTAATTTCCCAATTTTAGTCAAAATGCCGCAAATTTTCCGAATCCAAAGGGACACGGTCCCATTCCCAAAATGGTAAAAATAATCACTGCGGACCGTTAAATTGCCAGTGGAAAGCACTGTTATTGATTGATTTCATTTGCTGTTCATCAGACATATACCACATTCATTGGCTGTCCAGCAGAGATATGTCCATTCATTCGCTGTTCACCAGACATACACCACATTCATTGGCTGTCCAGCAGAGATATGTCCATTCATTTGCTGTTCACCAGACATATACCACATTCATTGGCTGTCCAGCAGAGATATGTCCATTCATTAGCTGTTCACCAGACATATACCACATTCATTGGCTGTCCAGCAGAGATATGTCCATTCATTTGCTGTTCACCTGACATATACCACATTCATTGGCTGTCCAGCAGAGATATGTCCATTCATTTGCTGTTCACCAGACATATACCACATTCATTGGCTGTCCAGCAGAGATATGTCCATTCATTCGCTGTTCACCAGACATATACCACATTCATTGGCTGTCCAGCAGAGATATGTCCATTCATTTGCTGTTCACCAGAAATATACCACATTCATTGGCTGTTCATCAGAGATATACCACATTCTTTTCCTGTTCATCAGAGATATGTCCATTCATTCACTGTTCACCAGACATATACCACATTCATCGGCTGTCCAGCAGAGATATGTCCATTCATCCCTGTTCACCAGACATATACCACATTCATTGGTTGTCCAGCAGAGATATGTCCATTCATTTGCTGTTCACCAGACACATACCACATTCATCGACTGTTCATCAGAGATATGCCACATTCATTTGCTGTTCATCAGATATATGTCCATTCATTTGCTGTTTACCAGACATATACCACATTCATTGGCTGTCCAGCAGAGATATGTCCATTCATTTGCTGTTCACCAGACATATACTATATTCATTGGCTGTTCATCAGAGATATACCACATTAATTTGCTGTTCATCATAGATATGCCCATTCATTTGCTGTTCAACGGATATACACAACTTCCTTTATTGTCAAAAACAGTGTTCTTTATTTAGTGTTATAATAATAGTTGAAGCTATTCAACAGTGGATATATCTCTTTGAGATCAACAACAAACAGGTTGAAGCTACTACAGGAAGTTCAAAAGAAGGCATTCCTTGTTTATTGCCCATGTCTCTAGGATACATTTATCTCAGACTGGTTTACCAGTCCCCAGACTGGGCTGTTTTGCATCTAGATTTCCTCTGCTTTACGTATTGGGTGCTGTTTAAAAAAGAAATTTAACCATTAGGGCCATTCAACAAAACAATACCCAAATCGGCTTTTGATCAGAAAAAATACCCATCTGTGCAGTTTATCGGGGAATTTATATATATGCAGTGATTTTTTTCCTTCTTTATAAAGTACCAATAAACGGCACTTTCACAATTACGAAAAACTACAATTTCCCAATTGCTGTCCAAAAAATTCAAAATTTAAGGTAAAAAAATTGTTGTATTTTTTTGGGGGGGGGGGAAATGCAACATTTAGTTAGTTTCCCTATGCAGCTCTATGGCTTAAACCTAGGTAAATATAATATTGACAGCTTGAAAACACTTAGTTATCAATTTTAAAGTATTTGGGAGCATAAGATCAAATACACCAATTTCCCAATTTGACGAGTTTTCACGACTCGATTTTTCCCAATTTTCAGGTTTTCACGATTATATTTTTCCCAATTGGACCGGTGCGGGTACTTTTCCCAATTGGACAAAAAAAGTCGCTGATATGTTTTTTTGGGATAGATTTCAACATTTTGTTTTATCGCCCATCCAGCCTTATAACTTCAACCGTAGTAAAAATAATACTGAAAACACTTCAATTCTCAATTTGAAGCATTTTTAGCTAAACAGCAACAACACTAATTTCCCAACTTTAGTTAAAACGCTGCAAATTTTCTCAATTCAAATGGACACAGCCCCAATCCTAACTAATATGGTGAAAAAAACACTGTTAACACAAACTGTTTTCTGGCTTTTTTTCTGTTGTGCAGTCAGGGTTTTAAAACTGTTTGTGTTTAGACTATAGAGACTGAATAGTATTTCTATGCTACTGATTTCACTGATCATTACGAGACTTTGTCTCTTGATATGTTTCATTTCAGGGAAAACAGCGATATTGAAGAGGTTAAATAAAGCATTCAGTACATTTGCTATTGTTCATTAGATATGAGTTCTTTTCAAATTATTTAACACAATCTTTCCTATTGATATCATGCAAACACTGAACTGAAACCCTGCCTTTGGCAATCGACTGAAGACTATTTAAAACTTGGCACAATTACAACTATGTGCAGCGTAAAATCACCAAAAGCAGTGTAATATTCAATATAAGGTATTAATTAATAATTATGTCATGACGTAAAATATTTATGATATGTAGTACTGACACAGGGTTAGACCGACAGACCGTCATTGTCTTTTGTTCTTTTACAGTTGCAGTCCTTGTTTTTTTCGAATCTGAAGTGACTAGTTATTACCAGTTGTTAGATGAACAAAATGTTTCAGATTTTTTTTTCAATTAAAAAGTGATTTGTTACTTATATTTTAAAAAATCAGCAGGACAGACACTATTATGACGCAGACTTTATAAACAAACCAGAACATAATAAATAATATAAATACAAATAACCTATAATGTTATCAATAAATTATTCAATCAGTTAATAAAGGGAATGAGTTATGATTCAGTTTTTTAGGCCAACATTCAACAATAAAAATATCTTTGTGTGACATTTCCTAGCTACCAAATGAAATTGTCTCACCTAAAAAAAATGTTTGGTATAAAATTATGTCTTTGTTTTGCACAGATTTTATGTATTTTTTCAGAGCAGTAAGCACAGGCAAATCAAGGACAACTCTTTCTGCCTGAATTGGATTATCTCTAAGCAGAGAATTCATTAAAATGAAAAATACCAAGCGGAAAGTGCTGTCCATGAATTGATAAGCCTGTGCTGACTGCACAGGCTTATCTGTGACAACGCTTTATGCACATGCATTTGAATCACAAATTTTCACAGAAGGATTTCCATTTGATGGAATCCACACGTACGGAATGTATAGTATTTCCCAGTATCTGTGGTGAGGAAAGCTGTTTCTCAGAGGAACAATTAGATCTAACTTCTAAGATCCATTTGTGTTTAGGAGCATGAGATGAAAGATTCCGTCAAAGTTTGTAAAATATATAGCAGATGTTTTCTCTGTCCCATCATAATGTTATCATGTTCTTAAACTTGTCTTGTCTGTTTGGAATATCTTCGAGTGCTTGTTA
This sequence comes from Dreissena polymorpha, assembly GCF_020536995.1. Classification (NCBI taxonomy): domain Eukaryota; kingdom Metazoa; phylum Mollusca; class Bivalvia; order Myida; family Dreissenidae; genus Dreissena; species Dreissena polymorpha. The sequence continues at coordinate 42,586,203 of NC_068370.1, read as the reverse complement.
CATGTATCCCCACGCTTTTTGAACAGTATTTTTCGCAATCTAAAGGGCCCAGACCCCAATCCTTAAACAGTAAAAAACAGTGAGATGTAGAGCAAGTCAGTTTAACCCTTTGCATGCTGGGAAATTTGTCTTCTGCTAAAATGTTGTCTGCTGAATTTCTAAAATTAGCATTCTCTTCGATTTTTTTTTCAAAGAATACTATCAGATTAGCAAACATTTTGGATCCTGATGAGACGCCACGTTCTGTGGTGTCTCATCTGGATCCAAACTGTTTGCAAAGACCTTCAAAATTTGGTTCCAGCACTGAAAGAGTTAATTGTTAAATAATTTTAAAGGTGTTAAAATGTCATAATTATGCAGTATCAGGACTTAACTCCATTTATAAAAAATTACAAGGTCTTTTAAATGTGTTTTTTCCAAATTAAGTTTAAAGATTAATTAAATGTTTTGTACAATGTTATTGCCAATGTACACCTAGAAATAATACATTTATTGTTAAATGTATAGAATAATTTGAATTTTATTAGTTTTTTAACTATCCATGTTTAAGATATAAAAATAAGCGCCTTTCATTTTAGTCTGATTAAATTCCAGTGCTAATATTTGATAATCATTACATACTTCTTATGTTAAGTAAAAATGCAAACATTGAAATAGCTGTTAGGAGTTGTAAAATTTCTTAAGGATTTTGCAAGATTATATTCTTCGAATACCACATTACATGTATGTGTTTATCTTTATAAAATGGTGTGAATCACCTATCTTAAATACTTTGCCCCTATTTTTATAAAAAGTACTTTCATAATCATATACTTCAAAGGTATATTGACTATTCAGGTATTTATGTAAATATTTAAATGCATCAGTGGACAGTGATAAGCGATACATGTAATTTATAAATGATAATATAATTTCTATTTACATAGATCTTTATGAAGTTTTGTTTTCATAATGTTTATATTAAAAATTCCTTTCTCTACTCTTTTATGATTTTTTTGTATTTTTTTACTATGAGCATTTTCTATGGTACATATTTTCGTTTTTAAATATGTATTTTTGCCATTAAGACATAATTTTAAAATCCAGGCCTGAAAAACATTTGAGTCTTTGCGATTTGTGTGAGTCAGATAGGGTATCCCAAACAAACAATTTTTTAAGGATGGCCTTATAGAAAACCCAGCAAATTGGTGCCTATTTTGGTTCTTTTCTTTAAAATTTGAATTGACATTTTAAAGGTAATTGTAAATTTGCAGTTATTGTCTGCATGTAAGTAGGTTTTGTTGTGTGAAAGGAAAAGACTGTAACTTTTTCTTCATGAACATACGACCAGTTCGGCTGCAGTCTCAAGATGAATTAATCATACATAGAACTTTAAATAAAGTTAACTGGCTTGACTATTACTGGGGCTAATTACAATCAGTTTTATCATATTGAAATGTAAAACAGTCACTATAAAAGATTGCATTACAGCCATTCTGTTTGCCCAATCGGGAAAAGTACCCGAACCAGCACAATTGGGAAAAAGTTGCGCGAAAAACCCTGCAATTTGGAAAATTCGGATCGTGAAGACTTCACATTGATAAACTGGTTTATTTGATGGTTTTGCTCACAAATACTTTAAAATTGAAAACAAAGTGTTGTCAAATTGTCAATATTACATTTACTTAGGTTCAATCCATAGAGCTGCATTTGGAAACTAATTAAATGTTGCATTTTATTTACAATTTTTTTTTTTTTGATTTTTTTTGGACAGAATTGGGTAATGTGTGAGTTCTTCCTCTATTGGAAAAGTATCATTTGCCAGTATGATATAAAAATGGAAAAAATTGCTGCATTGTTCACTCACAAATAATTGATAATGTTAAACATTACCAAATGCAACATAAACCCTTATTGGATGAAAACAAACATGAATTGACCCAATTATTAGGTGAGACAAAACATAAAACAACAACAACACAAATGCAACATTAAGTAAATAAAACAATTTATGTACCAGATAATTATAAATTCAAACCTAGACCTAGGCTCATCATTTCACATGAAACATTATTTTTGTATTAATGGTAATTTGGCCAAGGGTTCGGGGAGTCCTTAAAACGTAACGTTGCCAGTTCAAGATTTACTTAAGAACAGTTTTAACAATAAATTCCTTCACAAATTGGTTAACAATTGTTACTCTTCCTATCATTTTTTTTTCATTAAATTCGCTCACAAAGTGGTTACAAATTATTACTCTTGAGGGAAGTTTTGTTTCATTAATTCCTTATTTCTCCCCACTTTCTATGTAATAACTAAGAGAATATAAGTAAATTTCAACAACACATTGTTATTAAATGGTATAAAAACATTTCCTGTGAATATTTGTAATGAAGATTTGATTATCCATTTAAAGTTACTAGAGATTTATTATTTTAAGTAAATAAATAATCTTTATCAAATTTTAATTTAATAAATTCCCCCCTGGTTAGCTATTCAGTTCAGGTTGTTCTCATAAAAATAAATGAATAAGTAGAAATCGGTAATATCAGAATTAATTGAGTAAATTGTTGACCTACTTATAATAATGGTATGGTGGAGATAACATAAAGCTAAAAAAACCCATGTCAGCACAAATAGTTCACAGATTTGTACCTTGTCTCGGCAATCGGCATACAAGTATTTGAAAGACTCATTAATAAACATATCAAGATATGGACTCCCTGATGGATTGCCACTTTATAGACAAGCGGTGCTCTTGGAAAACAGGGTTTAATGTATGTGCAAAAAGTGGTGTCAGAAATCAGCCGGTGCGTTCCTCGCAGGCTAATCAGGTACAACACTTTATACATGTATGGAATTTTCATTTAAAGGAATTCACTTCCAAAAATCAAGTATAGGCGGAAAGTGTCCCTGATTAGCCTGTGCAGACCACACATGTATTACCTCGGGAAGACACTTAACCCTTTGCATGCTGGGAAATTTGTAATCTGCTAAAATGTCGTCTGCTGAATTTCTAAAATTAGCCATTTCTTTGATTTTTTTCAAAGAATACTATCAGAATAGCAAACAGTTTGGATCCTGATGAGACGCCACGTTCTGTGGCGTCTCATCTGGATCCAAACTGTTTGCAAAGGCCTTCAAAATCCGGTTCCAGCGCTTAAAGGGTTAAGGCACATGCATTACATGACCTGTTTTCCAAGGGGGAGGATGATATCATTCCAATGATAAATGTGGTCTCAGGATAACCTTGAGTATGTGTTCATGTATTATTGGCAGGTTGAGTTTTAACAAGAAGTCAGAGATAAAATTGTTCAACGTAACAGTCGTTTGACAGGTTTGGAAAAGTCGTAGAACAAACAATTTGTTTATGTCCATTCTTTAATACTGAATGTCCTCCTAATGAATTGCTTTTTTAAAAACTCTGTGTTACAAGTTTGACCGGGAATGATTATGAAAAAAAAACAATGAGTGGAAGGATCACAGAAAAGTTCATGTCCCCAATCCATTTCACTCAATTTGTCCCTTATCATTGATGATGATGTCAGTATGGTATTTTTTAGCCTTTTCATTTTGTTTATTTTCAAAATTAATGCAGAAACCAACAGGAAATAGTGTGATAAATAGAATACCGAAGAAAGTATCAGATACAGAAAACTGAATTTGCAGGGATTGTAGACAAAATATGAACTACTGTCCAAGGCTCAAGGTCCAAGTTGTACACGGTTCATAATTCAGTTAAGCTTGAACATTTTCATGAACTGTTCATGACTGCAGTGGAGTTTAATGTTTAGGCATTGGTTAGTTAATGTAAAATGATGATCTGTGTGAGACTGAAGATAATGATGATAATTACTTGTACATGCTTAATAATTTTTGCTAAGGTCGTTTGTACTCAGTTAAACATGACAGCTTTATTTTCTATCTTACAACATTTGTATACCATATAATCCATGTTGCGATCATGTATGTCACGCACGAAAAATAACCTGTATTTTTTAAGAAAATTGTTTTCATGTGCGGTGTTCCGCATTTATCAGTTGAAAACATCAGCATTTATGACAAATTCATAGGTCGTGTTAGAGCAAACTGATAATTACACCATTTAATGTGAAACAAAAGCTAAAAGAGGGCATTTAAGATAGATGATTCAACAACTTGAATAAGGACGACGTCTTTTGCAAAGAAAAAGAATGCTAGATCAATATGGCCCCCGCATAGCCACTGTTTTTTCATTGAAAAGTATTCATTTCACTTAAATGGTGACTTGTATTGAAAACAGTTACATGTATGAAAATATAGTTAATTGTAGCCTATCCTGATGTGTTTTAGGTACAGTTTAGGGTGAACAAGTGAGAATGTTTGAAATATAAGCTAAATAGAAATATTTTAATGTGCATTATCTGGTGGCAATTACTTGTACATGTATCTGTCTTTAATCATGAAACCTGAACATTTAACTCTTGGGAAACAAAAAATTACAACTCAAACATCTTTCGAGCAACAATTTGTGGTTTGTTTGAAAGTAATAACTGTTTTATATCAAGAAAAAAACAACAAATTTGATTATGAGTGCCAATTACTGCACTTGACAATGCAAAATATTAAAAAAGTCATGAACAGGTAATATCGCAATTCTAGACCAATATATTTAGTGTTTTTATAAAAAGCTTAAGCTTTTAAATTTCATATGAAATCTATTGACCACTGGCCATTTGTACATAAAAACAATCGGATCAACTAATTAGATAACGTTTATTGCTAAAACATTGTCGGGACAAGCAAAGATTGCTGGAGCAATATATACAGTGGTTTATATAAAGTATAAGAAAACTGATTGGGCAGAGCAATCACCTTTTCGCACCTGGTAAATTACTGTCATCAGTTCGACTCAAATGATTCAGATTCTTGGCAAATATACTAAAGTCATTTTGTAATTAACTCTGCTATGAGTTGTGCCATGGGAAAATGGGGCTTAATGCACGTGCATATAATATCGTCCCAGACTAGCATGGTCTAGGGAGACACTTTTCGCCTAGACTGGATTTTAGTTAAAAAGAGACCTTTGTCAAACCAAAACTTCATTTAAAGTGGGAAGTGTCCTTTCTGATTAGCCAGTCTGGGCTGCATCAGCTAATCTGGGAGGTTATACTGTTGAAATGTTGTATGTACCAACAAAATGAAGCTGCATAATCATCAGTTACTGTAAAACCATTAAATTTTGTGTGGTACGAATTTTCGTGGATTTCGTTGGTCGGCTAAACCACGAAGTACCAACCATTTGTTGTAAATTTTTAATCCGAATTCGGTCATTTCCGACATTTTCTTTTCTTTTCGGTTATCCGAGATATTTGTTTTTAGCTCACCTGTCACGAAGTGACATGGTGAGCTTATGTGACCATGTGATGTCTGGCGTCCGTTTGTGCGTGCGTGCGTGTGTGCGTGTGTCCGTCAACAATTTGTTTGTGTAGACAGTAGAGGTCACAGTTTTCATCCAATCTTTATGAAATTTGGTCAGAATGTTTATCTTGATAAAATCTGGGTTGGTATTGTATTTGGGTCATCTGGGGTCAAAAACTAGGTCACTAGGTCAAAAACTAGGTCACATATTAGGTCAAATAATAGAAAAACCTTGTGTAGACAATAGAGGTTGTAGTTTTCATCCAATCTTTATGAAATTTGGTCAGAATGTTTATCTTGATAAAATCTGGGTTGGGATTGTATCTGGGTAATCTGGGGTCAAAAACTAGGTCACAAGGTCAAAAACTAGGTCAAATAATAGAAAAACTTTGTGTATACAATAGAGGTCGTAATTTTCATCCAATCTTTATGAAATTTGGTCAGAATGTTTATCTTGATGAAATCTGGGTTGGGATTATATTTGGGTCATCTGAGGTCAAAAACTAGGTCACTTGGTCAAATAATAGAAAAACCGTCAACAATTTGTTTGCGTAGACAGTAGAGGTCACAGTTTTCATCCAATCTTTATGAAATTTGGTCAGAATGTTTATCTTGATGAAATTTGGGTTGAGATTGTATTTGGGTCATCTGGGGTCAAAAACTAGGTCACTAGGTCAAACACTAGGTCACTAGGTCAAAAACTAGGTCACTAGGTCAAATAATAGACAAACCTTGTTTAGACAATAGAGGTCACAGTTTTCATTCAATCTTTATGAAATTTGGTCAGAATGTTTATCTTGATGAAATCTGGGATGGGATGGTATTTGGGTCATCTGGGGACAAAAATTAGGTCACTAGGTCAAATTATAGAAAAACCTTGTGTAGACAATAGAGGTCAAAGTTTTCATCCAATTCTTTATAAAATTTGATCAGAATGTTTATCTTGATGAAATCTGGGATGGGATGGTATTTGGGTCATCTGGGGTCAAAAATTAGGTCACTCGGTCAAATTATAGAAAAACCTTGTGTAGACAATAGAGGTAAAAGTTTTCATCCAATCTTTATAAAATTTGATCAGAATGTTTATCTTGATGAAATCTGGGTTGGGAATGTATTTAGGTCACCTGGGGTCAAAAACTAGGTCACTAGTTCAAATAATAGAAAAACCTTCTGCAGACAATAGAGGTCACAGTTTTCATCTTATCTTTATGAAATTGGGTCAGAATGTTTATCTTGATGAAATCTGGGTTGGGATTGTATTTGATTAGTCAGGTGAGCGATTCAGGGCCATCATAGCCCTCTTGTTTGTAACAGTTACTTTACTTCAGTAGTTCACATTACACTATATCTTGACTAATTCAAATATTTCCGAATTGAAAATGTTGTTATTTTCCACCCATTTGACGTAAATTCTATATGTTTGAACTAGATATGCTAGTTAATACAATATGTTGTTTTCTTGATAAGTGTTTGGGTAATAATACTTTTTAAATCAAGCATGGTATTTAAACTGTACATCAACGATTTTTCTCTTTTACATGACGTCGTCAAATAAACAGTTTGCAGATTTATCACATATGCCAATTAAAGTTGAAAGAGACAAAACGGTTTTCACACGTGTATTTGTACTCAATTGTTACTACTAGGGGACCGATTACGCCGAGAATTGCAAATATTGTCAAAACAACATTGATGGCAATAAGCGAGTGGGGACCCACAAGTGCGCCGCTTTATCGCTCTTATCGACAATTATCGGCAACACTTACATGCTTCAGTGCACATTAACCTCAAGTCTTGCTGTCAACACAGATAAGCAGATTATGCCTCGTTATCACTCTGGTTGTTTTAATAAGTTTAATTATTATGATTGACGGTCAGTCTTCCCAGAAAATTTGAAATCCACAAAATTACGTAACAGCAAATTAGTTGTTTTTTATTTAAAATCCACGAAATTACGTGTCAATGAATTAGTTGTTTTTTTATTAAACCACAAAATTTCATACCAACGAATTTCTATACGTTTACAGCAGTATTTAAAGGAGCGTAGTAATGTTCACTCAATATTATTATAATTCTGCATTTGACGATTTGAGGTAAAAAAAGATATTTAATTAAAACCCATTTGACCTTATGATTACTTTCTTTAAAATCTATGATTGATCCTCTGACATAAATGCTCTTTGACTAAATAGTTAAAACTCAGTTACTTCAACTACAACTACATACAACTGAGGTGGTCTTGTAGGCAGTCAAGTCCATTTAAAACCAGAACAGTTTATTTGTGACAAATGTTCTGCTTTTGAAACTCATGTCTCAGTTGTAATAACTTCAAAATGCTGGCATACAATCAAACAATTGGACTTGAATGTTTGCCATGTGGAGCAGAAAATTCGGCTTTCACAGATAACAGGCTAGATGATTTTCGTACCATCGCTCATAGTGGTACATCAGTTATATTAGGCCTCTATCAGCCTTATTAAAGCTTTCCCTACTCTACAGGGTAAAGCTGACATAGTACATACCCCTCTTAAGATTTGAAGGCAATTAATGCATAAATGTTTGGGTACATGCTGTTTTTTTCACTGCTATGTTTGATTGGGTTCTCTGTGTGTTCATTTCACAAATTCAAACATTCATACAAAGACATTGTGGTGGTCAGGTGTGGTACCTTAAATATTGGTTGTTCTAATAATTGTCAGATGCTTTCAAAAAAGTGTTTATATATCAGCTGGTGGTTTCAATCGCACTTTCTGAATTATTTTCCCCGGCCAAAGTCAGATATTTAGAATTCTCGGTCAATCCATAACTCTGTTATTCTGTCGGTCTGTCTGTCTGTCTCAAATGTTAGAGGGCTATAGCTCAGAAATAATAAAGGATATCAACATGAAACTAAGTTGGTGTATAAATAGCAATGAGGAGACTTGACATGCAAAAGAAACAAAAAACCCTACACTTTCTTAAATAAAAGTTGTAGCCCTTTATTTTTTGTATGTTGTAAATTTTCAGGGCCATATTTCTCATAATCTCAGGATAATACTGTTTATCAAGGGATAGGCTCTAATCCATAACAAAAATTATTTGACGCCAGATATCAATTCAACAAATTTGCTTATTTCAGTTTACATGCCCTTTTTTGTAGAAAATGTATTTTTGGACACAATTTTCAATTTCATTTAAGTTTTTTTGACATATGACCCACCATATGCAAAATGGATCCTATGCCATCTGCAGCCAGAGTAGCTCCAGCCCAGCCTGCACATACGCGCAGTCAGGTCAGGAGCTACCCATTCTGCTTATGAGACACCTTGCAACCATGCAAGACTTTTTATTTTATGATTCAATATTGCCTGTTCCAGAGTTGATCATTACAAGACCGCCTAGAAACGACACCGTCCTTGAGAACACCAGCTTCCTAATGCACTGTGAAGCAGCTGGACGACCGAACCTGCGAATTAAGTGGTTTCATAACGAAAAAGAGATGGCATCAACTGGGGTAAACTACCGGATCCGCCCCACAGGGGCGCTGAGGTTTCGGGAGGTCAAGGTCTCTGATAGGGGAACTTATCGCTGTAAAGTGGAGGCAGGAAGAGAGAGCTTGTATTCTGATTATGCTGTGCTTGTTGTGCAAGGTACACATATTTTGTCAATAATAATTTATACTCTGACACTCATTGAGGGTCAATTTGTTAATGAAATTGATCTAAACGAATAATTTGAATACACTAACATTGTATCCAAATAAGAAATTATCTTTGAATATGAAGACTAAATCAATCTTGAATTCTAAAAACAAAAATCTTACTGTTGAATACATGTACATGTACTAACTCATTTTTCGTGAATATGCCCCTTTGAAGCCTATTTTCTGTTTTATGCACTGCTGTTTGTGTGATGAATTAATTAATAAGAACAAGGGCTGTTTGTAAAACATGCATGCCCCCCATCAGTTGTAGTGGCAGCCATTGTGTTAATACGTTATTTGGCACTGTGACCTTGACCTTTGACCTAGTGACCTGAAAATCAATAGGGGTCATCTGCGAGTCATGATCAATGTACCTATGAAGTTTCATGATCCTAGGCGTAAGCTTTCTTGAGTTATCATCCGGAAACCATTTTACTGTGTCAAGTCACCTTGACCTTTGACCTGAAAGTCAATAGGGGTCATCTGCGAGTCATGATCAATGTACCTATGAAGTTTCATGATCCTAGGCGTAAGCTTTCTTGAGTTATCATCCGGAAACAATTTTACTATTTCCGGTCACCGTGACCATGACCTTTGACCTAGTGACCTCAAAATCAATAGGGGTCATCTGCGAGTCATGATCGATGTACCTATGAAGTTTCATGATCCTTGGCCTAAGCGTTCTTGAGTTATCATCCGGAAAACATCTGGTGGACGAACGGACGGACATACAGACAGATGGACCGACATGTGCAAAACAATATACCCCTTCTTCTTCAAAAGAGGGCATAATAAGGAATACCTGTTATGAGGTAAAGATTGTTATGCAATATCTAAAACAATGTGCAGCTTTGGGTCATCTGCAATTAATGACTCATGCAGATTTAATTCAAGCAAAACAGCTGGCAAAATGCATTACATTACAATCAGTCTAGCATTCAGGGTTCATGATTTATTTTCCATAGACTTCAATTATTAAATTCAGACTTGTTTTACAGAAGTTGTAATGACAGAAATGTCTTTGAAGCTGTGCATCGTTGCATTTCGCACTCATGATGGATTGAATTCACAAAATTAAGGCCAACTTCTACAATGTCTTGCATGTTTTTGTTAAATGTGAGTAGTTTTCATTTAAAGTACAAATAATCAGCTTGTAAAGTGGGATCTTAAATATGGAATGCCTTGAGGAAAAAATAAAGCTGCCAGATTTTCTAATATATACATTTATGGGAAATTAAAAAGTATTTTTGTTGACATTTTGATGTTTATTTAAAGATCAAAAGTATGTGTAATTTAATATAATTTTTGAATTGCTTAACAATTGACTCAGAAATGCTTGAAGTAAATTAATTACCCCATACTTGCTATCTCTGATTGAAAACATTCATTTTTTATTTATTTTTTAATTTATAGTTCGTCTGAATATTGAGTAATAATATTTGCAGGAAACAAACTAAATCATGTCCTGATCTAAATCTTTTGTTTAAAAAATATAGTACATTCAAAACGTGATACAACAAATTGTCAAGGGAAATATTAGGCATCTTTCATCACATCACAACTTTCATAATGTTTCGCATTTTCAGGTTTTGAAGCATTGTGAAAGACATTTTCTTTAATTTTTACTCAGGGGATGTGAAATATTGTTTTGCTGCTTTTTTTTAATTAAATATTTTTTTAATTAAATAAATACACATTATATGTAGTATTTTTAGCTCAACTATTATAGATGAAATATATATAGTGGAGCTATTCTACTCACCCCGGCTTCGGCATTATCGTTCCCGTTCCCATTAGCGTGCAAATGTTAAAGTTTGCGTACTACCCCAAATATTTCCTATGTCCTTTGAGATATTGCTTATATATTGTGCATACTTCTTCTTTACCAACATGACCCCAATCTACAAACAAGAGCAGACAACTGTATCAAGAATTTTAACAGAATTATTGCCCCTTTTATACTTAGGTAATTGAACATTTTGCTTAAATTGCCATAACTTCTTTATTTATGATCACATTTGATTCATTCTTTGACAAAACAACACTTACCTGACATACCTCAATGCACTCCACCCAAACCATCCCCCATGCCCCACCCCAGAATCCCCCCCCCCCCAAAAAAAAAAAAAAATTTTGTTTCCCTTATTTTTGAAAGATCATCTATTAAATGACCAATGACCACACACCCACATTATACCCCCCCCATCCATGATGGCTTACGTTATACTGTCAAGCACTCTTTACCAACATGACCTCAATCTATAAACAAGAGCAGACAGCTGTATTAAGCATTTTGACAGAATTATTGCCCCTTTTATACTTAGATAATTGAACATTTTGCTTAAATTGCCATAACTTCTTTATTTATGATCACATTTGATTCATTCTTTGACAGAACAACACTTACCTGACATACCACAATGCACTCCACCCAAACCATCCCCCATGCCCCACCCCAGAATCCCCCCCCCCCAAAAAAAATATTTTTTTTTTCTCTTATTTTTGAAAAATCATCTATTAAATGACCAATGACCACACACCCACATTATACCCCCCCCCCCCCCCTCTCCATGATGGCTTACGTTATACTGTCAAGCACTCGAATAGTCGAGCGCGCTGTCCTCTGTGACAGCTCTTGTATATATATCATTTTAGAACAAGATAGACATGTTAAAACAAATATACATATGAAACAGGGCTCTACAACTGCTTTCTTGATTAAAGGCTCGTAAACAGCAAATAATATTGCCATAGTATAAGTTTTTCAATAAAAGGGAAAGGCTTTTTCTTTCCTTTCTGTTGAAAATGAGTGAAAAGTGTCAAATACATGCTGCCTTGTGCAAAGTGTGAAAGCCTTCTAGATAGGGTTGCAAGTCTATATTCTCAAAAATTTTAATGTGTAATGGAAGAGACGAGTAAGAATGCACGTCCCATCCAATTTAACTATATATTTATATTAAAAAATTTGCAAATAAACAAAAATACATATACTGTTTGAAAATGCAATAAGATAAATGATGTGACTTTACGTTTGTATGTGTGAAATCACATAGTTCGATATGTTGCATTTTCATTCAGTTGTGTTAGTGGGTCATTTCATTGTATTGCGATCAGTTTTATTGCTTTTAAACTGTAATGATGGCTGCTTAAGCAGTCTCAACATGTTTTAAACTGTCACTATCTAAGTTTTTTACCATATAAGAGAATGTGGTGAAAATAGAAAAAATATAAAATTATGTGCATATTTTATGATAGGTAACTAAATATTTCCCCCCCCCTCCCCTCATTTGTCAAATGCTGAATGTTGGACTGATGTTCATCATGCCTATGAGTTTTCATTTCATGTTTCCTCAAGTTTTGTTGAAATACAGATGAAAATGAAATAATGTGTACTTCAGTATTTAACCCATTTATGCCTTAAGCGTCATGCGGCGTCTCATCAGGGTCTGCGCTGTTTGCTTTAAGGAATTTCCGTAAGAAATATTCTAAATATAGAAATAAATATACTAGACATCCCTAATTTTGAAATAAATTGATCCAATTTAGAAGGATGGGAGAGTCCACTCGGCGTAGATGGGTTAAAGAACTCAGTGCTTGAACAAGTTTCATGGCAGTTATTCTTTAACACTGTCAATGATCTCTGGTCTAAAATTTATTTACAAGTATACTGATATATGGTTCATTTCAAATATGTTATTATCCCATTTTCAGCCGAGGTGCAGATCATTTATGTATGGCCGCGAACAGGGAAACTTGTCATAGCGTACAACAACAATGTCAGACTGAGTTGCAAAGCTGCGGGAATACCCAGGCCCAAAATTCTGTGGCGGAAAAATGGCATCTCGGTGAGTGATAATTTGGCGGGAAAATGGGAAAGCAATTTTCTTGTCAGAAAGAATTTCTGTGAGTGTTGGTTATGTTTATTGTAAAATAAACAGGGGTGTTATTGTAAATGTTTGCACTGGTTTGTTTTGTGTTTCCCAGAAAATGTCAATATTATTGTTATGAATCTCTCAAAGAAATTGAAATGACATGGCATGTTTGGTTTGATTAATGATTCTCAGGCCTTTACCCAGGATTGTATTAAGGCACAAAATCATAGACCCACAGTTGGGAGTGGGTTTGATTTCTTTACATTCCATGTGTCATATATTCCCCGGCGAAATGTTGTTCATGATTTCATGAACTCTTCAAGCCAATCAAGAACTGTTCATGAACGGTTCTGAAAAAGTTCCTAAGCTTGGTTCATGAACTTTTGGACATGAACTGTTCTTAAGACATGTTCATGAACTGTTTATGAATTATTGTTGAACATTTCAAAGTTCATGAACAGTTCTTCATCTAACCATAAATACTTAGTGATGAACATTTCATGCACAAGTATTTCTAATGACTTTTCTGAGACAGACTTTAAGGATCCATCATGAATAATTCATGAATTCCTTTGTGCTAGATGTTTCATACATATTTTTGAAAGTAATATTGAAATGTCTAGCATACAAATCTTGTAGATTTGTGAAACCTGTGAAGTTAGTATGAATATGCATAGTACTTTCACCACTGTTAGTGTTCTTGACCTGTTCTAGAGAATTTTAAGAACATTTGTAAAAGAACTGTTCAAGAATTGCCTTCAGGAACACTTCAATAACTTTTTAAGGACCTTTCCTGTTCTTGAATTATTCTTAAACTATTCTTGAACACTTTAAGAACTTTTTTGAACAACATGTTTCCTTCTGATGTTCTTAAACAGGTCTACACAATGTTTTTGAACGTATGATGGACTTTTTAAGAATCCAATATGTTCTTAAAAGGATCTGTCATTGTTCTTGGAAGACTTAAAAGACAAGTTTAAGAACGTTTTAAGGACATCTTATTTCAAGAACAGTTTAAGATGATATCAAGAACTCAATGTACATTGCATTGCTGTTTTTACAAAGAAAGAATATTGTGTGCACAGGAAGTTGAAACGGAAGGCACATGGTTTATGTTATATTTGAAAATGTAAGTCTTTAATAAATTACCGGCTGAACTGATCAGCCATTGGTTCCATTTCAAGTTCTTTGGCACTGTAAGTGTAACCATTTCAGGGAAACCATTGATTAGTAAATGATTCTTGAACTGAAAATGAGACTATTCATAATCTTTTCAATACATGAATTATTCATGAACATATAGTGCAAAGTTGTATTATGAAATTTAAAGAGTATTATCAAACCACTTGTATCTCAGTTATTAGTGTTATATTTAAATTATTGTTATATGTTGCTATCAATATGTTAAGTGCTAATACAAGACTTGTTTCTTCTTACCCTGACCTGTTTGTTGAGCTTTAGTAACACTTATGATAACCTTTGCATAAATTGACACATTCTTGTTCATGAATAGTTCATGAACATTTCATGCCACCTCAGTTCATGAACTCTTGAAGAACTATGGTTCATGAACTATTCACTTACAGTACGTGAACAGAAAATGAGCCATTGAAAAATAGAAGGAAAATGTTCATGAACTGTTCGTGAACAGCAAAACCCTGAAGAATTTTTCAAGAATTATGTTGTTCATGAACTGTTCAAGAACACTTCATGCCATTGATGTTCATGAATAGTTCATAAACACTTCATGCCATAATGGTTCAAGAATAGTTCATGAACACTTCATGCCACACGGGTTCAAGAATAGTTCATGAACACTTCATGCCATTAGGTTTCAATAATATTTCATGAACACTTCATGCCATTAGTGTTCATGAACAGTTCATGAACTAAAATTTCAAGAACTTTTCACAGACGTGGCTCATTTTCTGTTCACGAACTATTCATGAACAATTCATGAACTCAGTTCACGAACAGTTCATGAACTGTTTACAAATTATTCATGAACTGCAGAACAACATTTCGCAGGGGCTAGTTCCTACATTATTTTAGAGCTGATACAAACACACAAGGGTAATATATTAGGGCATTTTACGCGAAGGAGTATACTTTGTCAAAACAACCTTCATGGGAGCATGCTTGTCTCTGAAAAATGGTGAACCGCATTTAACTGCATTTTATTAATCCTTTTTTCGCAGATAATTGATCCTGAAAATCACAAAGTGAAAATAGAGGAAAGTTGGGAAAAATACGACATGGTACTGGAATCACACCTGCTTGCCGAGAACCTGACAGAAAGCAGCAATTTCGAATGCGAAGCCGTTAACAATCATATTGGAGGTGATTCTGTCGAAACAAAACACTTCAATGTGATAGTTACACCCAATAATGGTGAGCTCCTGTTTGTATTTTGATTATGATTTAACGGTAATGATACATAATCATGTATATATATTTGAGATCATATTTACTGTTCATGTTTTTGTTTGACAGAATTTACACAATTTGAAAGTGGATAAGTCAGGCTGCGGGCTCGCACAATCAGTAAATTGCTGGACCACAATTCCAAGGGTCAGGGGTTAGATCCCAGGCCAGACCGCATTGCTTGTATGGGATATTCTTATGAAATCCTTTCTAAGGCAATTCTCTGTGAAGTTCTGATTTAAATAAGGCAGTCGTCAGTTTCTGGCATAAGTATATACCATTGGTACTGGTCAACCAGCTGACCCTGGAAGTGTGTTTTTATAACTGACCTCTGTGATATGACTGAAATAATGGAAACAATGAAAAACCCTACAAAAACACACAAAAAAAAACCCAAAGACAAACAATGACTGAGATAATTATGTTCTACTTAATTTTTGACTGACAATTTGTATGACACCAGTATTTGATTGCCCAAACTTATGATGCATATCTTGAAAACAGTTTAAGTTCTGTGAGTGTGATTTGATGCTCTGAACATCATGTGCTGCATGTTACATGATATGCATTGAAGTTAAAATCTGGATCTTGTAAATGTTATCAAACATTGTAGTATGAATTGTGACAGACTGTCTG
>NC_068370.1:42260210-42267710 GCF_020536995.1 Dreissena polymorpha | reverse complement strand
AAGCGCCTGTGACCTGGTTGCACGCCTTTCCGTTGCGACAGTGGCCGCACTGTCCCAGGCATTTCTCGCCGTATGCGTATGCCTGGCAGGCTGGGAAATACAGAATGCAGAATATTAATTTGAGGTTTTGCGGTTTTTACACCCAAGCGTTTATTTTTCAATTGACCATTCTCAGACGGTAACCACAGTTTTATTCATTTGTGTGACTGTAATGTGTTTGTCTATTGTGCATTAAAAACTAAATAATTGACCTGTAAAGAGTCATTTTTTGAAAACAAAAAACAAAAAAAAACAACAACATTGTTTCACATGTCACCATCTCGTCATTTTCACATTTGTGGAATATTTGAACAGATTGTTACATCCAGATGATGATCCGGATCAAATGAAAACATATCGGCCACTCATTTCCATAGGGGAAAAGGCTTATCTGTCCGTATCGTTTTGCTTTCAGTTGATGATATAGACTCATTAAAACGCATTACTGTTATTAACGAGAAAAACTCTTTCAAAACGACGGAAGAATGACACGCACATTTAAAGCGGGTATATACGATTTTTTATATGTGTTTAATTGTAATATATTGATAAAATATGTTACAATAACACAAAATAGGCAAGAAAAATTATACATTAAAGCCGAATTCCATAAAATGCAGCAAAGACAAATTAGCGCCCGAGCCGATAGTGACGTACATATTTTCCTACAATAACCGAAGCATTCGTCTTTGTATTAGGATCGGAGATAGTGTTCGTGTGTCGTATGAATAGATATCGTTGCAGGAATTCAAATAAACTGTTAAACTAAGTTTAGATGCACATTGTTCATGTATGGTATACATGCTGGCGAATTCGGCTGTACAGCCGTTTTCAATTTCAGAATTAAATATCTGGCTTATTTGGCATTTTTCGACACATGTTCTTCTTAACTTTTATTTTAATTTATATTGAAATATATATATAATAAGTTTTTTACACAGTTTATATAAATTCATAAATATTTGACAAAATCGTATATACCCGCTTTAAGTTAATTAACACAATAAAGTTCCAGTTTTTTTTTTTAATTCTTAATAGTAAAAAGCGAAAAGCGGTATATCTCGATTGATAGTGTTTCTTAGCCTGCGTTTACTATAAGGTAGTTCGTTCGATGCCACATCTCGAATCAGTCTAACTTAATACCGTTGTTTACAGCCTAATGACTAACAATATCCTCTTAAGAATTGGAAGAGAGTTTATAAACTCACGTTCATCGCAGAGCGGTCCCATGAAGCCGGGAACGCAGCCTCCGGGGCACGTGCCGTCTATGACGTCACAGACTGCGTCATCAGCGCAGTGACCGCACGTTTTCTGACAGTTTACCCCGTACTGAAAGTCTCGACAGGCTGCAAGCGTATTTAACCCATTTATGCCTAGTGGACTCTCCTACCCTTCTAATTTAGATCAATTTATTTCCAAAATTAGGGATGTCTAGTATATTTATTTCTATATTTAGAATATTTCTTACAGAAATCCCTTAAGCAAACAGCGCATACCCTGATGAGACGCCGCATCATGCGGCGTCTCATCTGGGGCTACGCTGTTTGCCAAGTCCTTTTTTCTAGACGCTAGGCATAAATGGGTTAAAGATCCGTTTATTGGTATAATTCCGATTATTAAACACACATTCGGGCACACACGGCCAATTAGAGAAGAATACTATGCATGTAAGTAGATTTATTAATGCGTCTGCCGTATTTATTACGGACAAGTAAATCACAAACTTACAGGTTTAATATTAACCAAAAATGGTCCTCTTGGGTCTGAGGGGGTATCAATTAATCGGAAATACCAGCAAGTCATGTAATAAAGTAAATTTTAGTGGCATTTATTACTCAGCGAAAGTCAATTTCTTGCAACCAGACGTACCAATTTTGCACTTATCCCCGGTCCAACCAGCGACACAGCCGCCTATACAGACACCGTCGGAGCCACATCCGGCCCAACAATGGCCGCTGCACGTGGCGTTCCCAAGAGCGCTGACTAGATTGCTCAACAGGCCGCAGTTCTCCGTTTTGTTCACGCAAGGAACTGAAACCAAACAAATATCGGTGTTTTAGTGTTGGTAATTGATGTTTCGGTCCTAATGAAGTTTAATTTCTTCGGCGGTTTTGTAATCGTCATATTTTTTTCGACGATATTGACGTAGGTTTTCATCGTTTCAATAAGTGTTTTCGATCGGAATGAAGTTGAAGTGTTCGTGTGCTGAAGACATAGTTCAAGATAGAGAACACATTGTAAGGGTTGAATCTTAATGTACTTTCAGCGTATTCCAGCAAGGCCAATATATAATATTAATTAGTGATTTGTGTTCTGAAATTTAATTAGGTGTCGCAATAAGATTTCAATGTATGATATGTTAAGTCATTATTACTTTAATTGAGTATTATGATAGCGACTTCACAATTGAAGAAGTAATGAATGCAATAGGGGATCTTAAACGGGGGAAAAGCGGTGGTTTTGACCAACTTATTCCTGAGATTTTTATTGATTGTAAAGAGATTATATCTCCTGTCGTATGTAAATTGTTTAATTATATTTACAGTGCAAGTTCATATCCATATTCATGGTCTTTAGACGTTATTGTTCCCGTGCCTAAGAAAGGAGATAAGAACGATGTCAATAACTACAGGGGAATAACTCTTCCAAGTATTTTTTTCTAAAATATTTTCCATATTGCTAGACAGAAGAGTACGTAAATGGCTTGTTAACAATAATAAACTTAGTGATTTTCAATTTGGTTTTAGAAACGATAAGAGTACTATAGATTGTATTTTTGTGCTAAATGCAGAGATAAATAGAGTAGTTTATCGAGAAGACTGGCAGCTGTATTGTGCCTTTGTTGATTTTAAAAAGCTTTCGATCTCGTTTATAGGAACGGAATTTTGTACAAACTGCTGCAGCATAACATATCATCTAAATATGTTAACATGATTAAATCAATATATGGTTGTGTTAAATCATGCGTTAAGACAAGTAATGTAAGTAGTGGTTCGTGTACACTGTGTAGTAGCACACGTATAGAAAATCAGTGTAATCACACATTTAAAACTGGCTATTCTCTTTCAGAATTGTTTGATAGTCATTCTGGTGTAAAACAGGGTGAGCCTTTATCACCATTATTATTTATATTGTTCGTTAATGATATATATGACTATTTGTATAATGATTCTACTGAATATGTAAATGTCGACAACATAAAATTATTCTCGTTGCTATTTGCTGACGATACCGCTTTATTTTCTAACTCAGCAAATGAACTCCAGCGTCTTTTAGATAGGTTGCATGAATATTGCAGCGAATGGGGAATATCTGTGAACAAAGGCAAGACTGTTGTTATGGTTTTTAATAAAGGCAATATAATCAAAAATATTGATGTTAAATATAATGATATTAAGCTCGAGGTAGTAAATAAGTTTACTTATCTCGGTGTGACATTGTCCTCAAACGGCAATTTTTTAAAAGCGCAGGAAGCCTTATCGAAACAAGCGTCTAGAGCAATGTTTTCCCCAAATAAACTTTTTTTCTAAAATTTAATTCAGTATTGCTGACAAAGTACGTCTTTTTGATGCTATGATATTGCCAATATTGACCTACGATACTGAGATTTGGGGATTTCATCCCAGCCCGGATATAGAGAAAGTCCATCTAAAATTCCTTAAACAGACATTGTCTATTCGACCACAGACTACGTCTGCGGCAGTGTATGGCGAGCTGAGTCGTTTTCCTTTAGAGTGAATAAAAAAGATGCGTATCATTAAATTTTGGTTCAAATAAAGCAGAAACCAGATTCCTTACTAAATAAATTGTTGCTAGATTTCGATGAGTTTAATTCGCATATTACTAACTGGGGTATTAAACTCAAGATATTGCTCCAGGATTTAGGATTGCCTTTTTTGTATTATAAATCTGATATGACCACTAGTGATGTTAATTGTATTTGTCAGCGTATAAAGGATATCAGTTTACAAACATGGGTAAGCGATATTGACAACTTGCCTAAACTTGATACGTATCGTTTATTCAAATCAAATTTTGATTTTGAAAACTATTTAGATATTGTGGTAAATGATAGGGGTAGAATTTGTTTGACTAGACTTCGCTGTTCTGCACACTCACTATTCATTGAAGAAGGTAGATATATAAATATTCCAAGAAATGAACGAGTATGTACAAGATGTAATATGGGTGTAATTGAGAATGAATACGATTTTTAGTAAATTTGTCCATTGTATAGAGATTTAAGAAAACTATTGTTACCTAAATATTATCTACGCTGGTCTTCTATTATAAAATTTAAGCAACTGATGTCTACTTCGAATAATGTTTTTTTAATTAACTTGGATAAATTTACTAGAATGGCATTGTTTATTGTTTGTTTTTGTCAACATTCGCACAACCATTAATCATTATTTCATGCCCATTATATACACCATACTTTTCATCACAATTGTTGTATATGCATTTATTCACACCGTCATTACATGCATTATGTATGTTGTTTGGCTATGTACAAATGTATTTGTCAATAAAATTGACTTGACTTGATAAAAGACCTCTAAACCGTTCATACATTGAGCTTTTCACGGGTGTGCAACTACTTTCAACCACGACATAATGAGTGTTTATCCCTGAAATCAATACAAGAATTCCAATCATTATTTGTTAATAAAAACACGATTGGATCATATAACGTGCTTTTGTACTTTAAAAACCTACTAACATGCCTATAGGTGAGCAACCTTTGGAGGGTATGGAAGTCATTAAGAGCGGTATGGCAAGAGAGCATTAGCAACCTTTGGAGGGTATGGGAGTCATTAAGAGCGGTATGTCAAGAGAGCATTAGCAACCTTTGGAGGGTATGGGAGTCATTAAGAGCGGTATGGCAAGAGAGCATTAGCAACCTTTGGAGGGTATGGAAGTCATTACGAGCGGTATGGCAAGAGAGCATTAGCAACCTTTGGAGGGTATTGAAGTCATTAAGAGCGGTATGGCAAGAGAGCATTAGCAACCTTTGGAGGGTATGGAAGTCATTAAGAGCGGTATGGCATGAGAGCATTAGCAACCTTTGGAGGGTATGGAAGTCATTAAGAGCGGTATGGCAAGAGAGCATTAGCAACCTTTGGAGGGTATGGAAGTCATTAAGAGCGGTATGGCAAGAGAGCATTAGCAACCTTTGGAGGGTATGGAAGTCATATAGAGCGGTATGGCAAGAGAGCATTAGCAACCTTTGGAGGGTATGGAAGTCATTAAGAGCGGTATGGCAAGAGAGCATTAGCAACCTTTGGAGGGTATGGAAGTCATTAAGAGCGGTATGGCAAGAGAGCATTAGCAACCTTTGGAGGGTATGGAAGTCATTAAGAGCGGTATGGCAAGAGAGCATTAGCAACCTTTGGAGGGTATGGAAGTCATTAAGAGCGGTATGGCAAGAGAGCATTACAACAAGAGCCACAATCTTTGCTGAAATCTGTTACATCAAATACAAGTTGGCATATGTCGCACTGTCGGAATAAACATATGCCCATTCAAAGATTATATGTAATTAAATAACGATACTTATTTCAATATGGCTCACATTAAAACTGTGAGGATTTGTTTACTTCTACAAAATGTATAACACTATTTTCAACAACGATTCTTTAATTGGAAATGCCATTTAATGAGGCATCTATCAGGCATAAAGAACAGATTCAATACAAGAACAAGCAGGTGGATATTTCAACCGTTACGCCCCCTGTCTAACTATCTTGTCACTCGTAATTACCTACCTTGTTAACAACGTAATAATGTTTGAAGATGCGTAGCAAGGCGCAGCCCTAGTGCACTGCTGTGCGTGGAAAGCGATAGTGTTTATTATTTTCGTTCGCTTTTCACATAAATCAACCCCTTATAATTATCGTTCGTTTTATAACATTTGTTACTTGTATTAGTTTTGTAAGTGACGCTCACTTTCTAGTCATATCAGCAAGAAAGCTACAACCGTTTTGTTGGTATTAGTATTCGCTATATGTCTCAACTTTACTCACTTCTTATAACGTTTAAAAAAATCGTCCTGTAAATGAAGTCATATTTACCTTATTTACAATTGGCTGAAAGTTACACTTTGGAAGGCCGGTCGCATGGTCAATTTAAATGATACTCTTTATATAAAATCACCCAATAAATTAATTATAAACTAATGTTGTAATGAAATCATATAATCCATACATACAATAATAGTCTATGCAAATTAGTAAAAACCAGTCGTAATTATAAATAAATTTTCTTTAAAACTAACATAACGTATGAATTGATAAATAACACGACTGTAATATATCTTACGGATAAAACGATATTAGGCATGAAACTTGTGTCTTCATGAACACGTCCCAGACATAATGCTCCGACCTACGCAAACGCATATAATGTGCGAATATACCATAATAACCAGACAGACTGGTTTCAAAAATAACAGAATTACGTCGGCACTTATGGGAGACATTTGATTCCATGATTTATGACGTGTTAAACAAAAGACAGGTCCTAATTAAACCCCGCGCGTGCACTCTATTGCACCCCTCTGTGATTGATGCCCTAATTTCCCGACGGTCGGGTATAGTTACCACATTTCCCCCGAAAATTAGCGCAAAACATATTTGCGGTTGTATTATTGCGACAGGAATAAATGTTCGCGGTTTTCACGGAGGCGGTTCAAAGGTACGTAGGTTTTTTAGAATACATAATTACCCATAAATTTTATTCCTAGTGGACTATCCCATCCTTCTAAAATGGATCAATTTATTTCCAAAATTAGGGATGTCTAGTATATTTGTTTCTATATTTAGAATATTTCTTACAGAAATTCCTTCAAGCGAACAGCGCAGACCCTGATGAGACGCCGCATCATGCGGCGTCTCATCAGGGTCTGCGCTGTTTGCCAAGGCCTTTTTTTCTACACGCCAAATGCATCAGGTTTTATCTTTTAAGAAAAACGGCATTTTGTTGACAAATTATCCGAACTTGGATTTATAAAATGTATATTAACTGATATGGATGATTACGTACCATGTAACTTTGAACAAGGCACCAGGGTACACACTTTTATGCCATCGGTCACAACATAATTAATTGGTTTATGAAAATACTTTTGGGTTCGTGACATATCCTCTTAATAAATTGGTAACATCATCTTATTTTCCGGCATCTGTTATAAATTTTCACATAATTATTATTCAACGGTTCAAGTGAACAAAAATAATATATTACACATTTATGCAGACCATCAAATCACGTGCAATTTTTAAGGTGGAATGATTAATAAGACCTCAACTGAACTCAATTCACATGGCTAAATCGATTGAGTCACTGAATAAGTCTTATTTACGCAAAAAACAACAGCTTCCGAGTTCCACAAACATACGATTTATTAGCAAATTACACGTAGACATTATTTGATGATAAATGACCATATAACCGGTACAC